>NW_026925056.1:17500-250938 GCF_032062105.1 Saccostrea cuccullata
GCCCACAGTCATTAGCACTCTGTGTAGCTCCTTGTTTGAGGTGTTAACAATTCACTCATCCTTAGTCACTAGCACACCATGCAGCTCATTGTTAGCGGTGTTAACGAGTCACTCGTCCTTAGTCACTAGCACTCCGTGCAGTTCCTCGTTAGAGGTGTTAACCAGTCTGTATTCATTTTGAGGCTGAGGCATCTCCACCTCCAGGTTCTGAGGATCTATCTCCTCAACTTCTTCATCCTCTGTCTCATCTTGACCTTTGGCCTGAGCATCAATTCTTCCCTGAATGGCTCTTCTTAGCTGAATAACAGAAATTGTGGTCAGTTTGATTTGGATACACTATCAAGATTTTGTCAATTTTTCTTTTTATGTCAAAAGATGTTTTTTTTTTTTTTTTTGGAAAGCTTAAGAGAATTTGATGGCCAAAATTTACACAGATATTTATATGCTTACATTGATCATTATCATGGATTCCAAGTACTACTATCTTGATAAATACTGGTATATAAAACTTACTTCTTTTAATCCCACCACTCCAACAAGTCTCCCTGTGTTGGTGACATAAGCGTGATTAATTCCCAACAAAGAAAACAAAGAATGAACCTACAAATACGATTAAAAAACATCAAGTAAGCACATCAAAATACCTAAAAAAATTATTTATTATCAATTTTATCTGTGGGTCTTCATTATTTTTAAAATTCTGAGCAAGTTACCTTGTGTAGAGAAGTTCTCTCCACCAGCTGGAAGGGGGCGGGGTCTATCTGAACTCCCTCCCATTCTATTGGATCGGTAAGTCTTTGCTCCTCCCACTCTTCTTGCTGAGGACAAAATTCAACCAATTATAATTTTTCATATACTTGTTAAGATGCAGTTTAGTATTCTTGTTGAGATATATGTATCTAAAAATAAATAAACTTGTATTTTCTATGTCTTGCGTGAATGCTACTATGAATGTCTATGATGACTTGTTTGATATTGTAAAAAAAGAAATTTTCATTGGAATAAGTTACATACTGTAGAATCAGAACTTTTACTTGCAATAACTTTGATACTGTAGAAACAAATATTCTTCCTGGGATAAATCTTCGTTGTGATTTTTAAATTTAAAATGTTACTCTTGCATTTTTTTTCATTTCAAAAATAACCATAATGATTATATATCCTTATAAGATTCACTTAGAATTTATTTTCATAGATAAATGTCGTAAAAGAAATAAACAGAATTTATCTCTACAAAAACTATTTTTACAATATGTATTTTTTAAAATAAATTAAGTGTTAGCACTCACTTGTTCTGTAGTAAGATTCTTAATCTTTACTGGTTCTGGAGGCTAGTGAAAAGAACAATGATAGGCATTATTTAGGTACCATCAGACAAGATAGTGATGTTTGAATGTATCAAAAAGATACAAAGAAAAGGTAACCCTACACATACTTACCAGTCTAACTTTCTTTGCCAGATTAGTAAAGCTTCTTTTCTGAAAAAAGAGAAGTAAGCTATATTTTTGATCTAGGTCTATATTAAAGTTTGTTACTGGTATATATGTAACATTTATTTTGTTTTACTGAGAAGGCACTCTACATAGTAATGTGTATTTTTGACCCTCATACTTACATCAAGGATATATGGAGCATCTTCACATATACTCGTTTTTTTGGTACTGGCCAATTTTCTATAGTAAGCAGTAATTTCAGCTGAAGAAAAAAACATTTTGATAAATCTATACTTGTTGATAATATTGATAGTAATGTTGATAAGAGTTATGCTGTTGATGATATTTATGTTGATGTTGATAGTAATTCTGATGTTGATAGTAATTCTGATGTTGATAGTAATGTCGATGTTAATAGTAATTTTGATGTTGATAGTAATATTGATGAAGAAGAACTTACACTGAAGATTGGTTTCGCTGTTGGCCCTGTCTGATAGAGCTGAGGATGAGGATGATTTTTTGAGGATAGATCTGAGGGGCAGCTGTAACGTGTGATACACCTGTCTCTCTTTCTCTGACTCTAATGAGGAAGCACTAGACTGAAACAACAAACGATACCAATTCTTATTATGATTCTGTTATCATCTATAACAGTAGCATATACATCTTCATTTAATGTCTTTTTTTCCATCAATACTAATTTAAAAAAACATAGGTAATCAGAGATTACAGAGCTCACCTCAACGAATGTTGTCTTTAAGTAAGGCAAAGTCACACAATTAACCAACAAAAAGTATACATTCCAAAAATGAAAATATTTTTAAAAGAAATTTTGATCTGATACTTTGAAATAGACCTACATAAAAAATTTAAACTACTTCTTCTTCATGAAAATGTAATGAAAATCCAGCATCTGAAGCAAATTTGAGAGTTTTCATCTCTTGATGCAGATATTGTGAAAGTTTGGTTTATACAATGTTATATAAGCCTTATAGTTTTTGGTAATAGACCTGCAACCATAACTTTTGCCTTGTCTATTATCTGAAAAATGTATGTCCAATTCAGCATCCGAAGCAAGTCCATTAGTGTGCATCCTTAGATGTATCATCCATGCAAGTTTGCTCATTATAGGGCTCATAGTTTATTGGAAATGAAACATGCATTAAAACTAACATTTTCACTCATCCACAAAAAGTAGGTCAGATTCAGCTTCCGAAGCAAGCCTGGAAGTATGCATCCTTAGATGTATCATCTATGCAAGACTGGTCATTAAAGAACTCATAGTTCCTTGGAAATGAAACCTGCACCAAAAACTTTTAACTATTCACTCAACCGGAAAATGTAGGTCAGATTCAGCATCCGAAGCAAGCCTGGTAGTGTGCATCCTTAGACGTATCATCCATGCAAGCAGGGATTGACATTAACGGTTGTCCGATTGCCCGGGACAAGTAAATTCTCAGTTCGGGCAAGTGAAACTATCAATGTACTTGTCCGATCGGGCAAGTGGATATTTCTGACAGAAACATTTTTTTTTAATCTCGTATAAGTTTATAAACAACACAATAAATCAAACACTTGATTTCCGCCAAAAACGGGACGTTGTTGCATTCGGAATCCCTCGGTAGCGTTTCTGGATCTTACCTTTATTCAGAAATCGGGTTCGTTATTCTGTTTTCTTTCGTAGTTTAAAAACATACGATTATCTGTCTGACAACTTACATTACAGTCTTATTATGAAAGAGAGATTACAGAATACTTTCTCTATCCATACCCAATTAAGGAATTATAATTATGAAGAACACCAATTATTCACGGTGCACGATCATGGCGAGGTGTCTTCCTTCTGGCTTCACCTCAATTTTTTATAGGAAAAATGAGAATTTCAAACAAAAATCGTAAGAAAATAATATTCCTGCATACTCTAGTATGTGTTTTCAGGATAGTTACATGTAAATGACAGGAAAGTGTTTTATATACATGTACATTAACAAATGTAGCATCACCATCATATCAACATTTTTTCTGGCAGTTAACTTCAAAACAGAGATTAATTTGTCAACTTTTATATTTACAACAAATTAAGGTACAATAACTGTTTTTTTTTCTTAAAAATTTGGGGCAACCAAATTTTGCATTCGGACAAGTCAAAATTGTAGTTCACTTGCCCGAAGGACAAGTGGAAATAAAAGTTAATGTCTACCCCTGGCAAGTTTGGTCAACATAGGGCTTAAAGTTACTTGCAAATGAAACCTGCACCAAAAACATTAACCTGTTCGCTCAACTGGAAAATGTAGGTCAGATTCAGCATCCGAAGCAAGCCCGGTAGTATGCATCCTTAGATGTATCATCCATGCAAGTTTGGTCAACATAGGGCTTATAGTTACTTTGAAATGAAACCTGCACCAAAAACTTTAACCTGTTCACTCAACTGGAAAATGTAGGTCAGATTCAGCATCCGAAGCAAGCCCGGTAGTATGCATCCTTAGATGTATCATCCATGCAAGTTTGGTCAACATAGGGCTTATAGTTACTTGGAAATGAAACCTGTACCAAAAACTTTAACCTGTTCACTCAACCGGAAAATGTAGGTCAGATTCAGCATCCGAAGCAAGCCCGGTAGTATGCATCCTTAGATGTATCATCCATGCAAGTTTGGTCAACATAGGACTTATAGTTACTTGGAAATGAAACCTGCACCAAAAACTTTAACCTGTTCACTCAACCGGAAATTGTAGGTCAGATTCAGCATCCGAAGCAAGCCCGGTAGTATGCATCCTTAGATGTATCATCCATGCAAGTTTGGTCAACATTGGGCTTATAGTTACTTGGAAATGAAACCTGCACCAAAAACTTTAACCTGTTCACTCAACCGGAAAATGTAGGTCAGATTCAGCATCCGAAGCAAGCCCGGTAGTATGCATCCTTAGATGTATCATCCATGCAAGTTTGGTCAACATAGGGCTTATAGTTACTTGGAAATGAAACCTGTACCAAAAACTTTAACCTGTTCACTCAACCGGAAAATGTAGGTCAGATTCAGCATCCGAAGCAAGCCCGGTAGTATGCATCCTTAGATGTATCATCCATGCAAGTTTGGTCAACATAGGGCTTATAGTTACTTGGAAATGAAACCTGCACCAAAAACTTTAACCTGTTCACTCAACCGGAAGTTGTAGGTCAGATTCAGCATCCGAAGCAATCCCGTAGTATGCATCCTTAGATGTATCATCCATGCAAGTTTGGTCAACATAGGCCTGATAGTTACTTGGAAATGAAACCCACACCAAAAACTGCACCAAAAATGTTAACCTGCTCCAAAAACATTAACTTGGTAATTCCTTTGCTGAAATTGCAGCATCTGAAACTTTGTCTGGTACAATAAAACACACTAAAACCATTTTCCATGCATGTCTAATCAGTATAGGACACAGAAGTAATTAAAAAGAAAACTGCTCCAAAAAACTTAACCTTAACCTGGGACGCCGACGCCGACGCCGACACCGACGCCGACACCGACGCCGAGGGTATCACATAAGCTCCCCCCAACTTCGTTGAGGTGAGCTAAAAATATAATTCTGTAACTTTTTAGCAGTAAAAGAAATATTTGTGGTCATCCATTTATCACAAGTGTTTTGCAATGTCATCAAGTCACTTAATCTTTTGTAGTTCCATAACTTTCATTCAATATTACAAGACAGATTTATAAATAATAAATGTGATTGCCAAAAGTCAAAATAAAAGAGAATTCACTCAGTATTTTTATAAGAAAATGAAAAAGCATTTGAAAATGCTTTAGCGGATAAATAAGTAATCATATAAAGTTTCAGGATTTCCTTCAAAGTTCTTGATTAATTTTGTTACTTATTTTCCTCTTTTCTTTAGTGAGATAATAAATAATTTGTATTCTTACATCCTAATTAATTTTCACCAAGGGACACTAAATTTAGTACTAAATAGGACAGAGGAAAGTTATTTTTGTACCAGTGGGGAAAAGTTTAAGGTTCAAAAAATTAAACTTGACACTGGCCTTCTAAATAATGACTCTGAACCTTGCCCTCTTAATAATTAATCTCATCCTTGCCCTTCTAAAAGGATTATTTCTGGCAGTCCTTACAGACATTCTACATTACAGGGGTCAAACATCCGCTGGTATTTATCTATTACCTGTTTTGCCTGTCCCTATCATGTAAAATAAACATTATATGATAATCTATTTTCCCCTCATCTCTTTATTTAATGCTAATTATTTGCCACATGTTTCAGTCTATTCAGCCATAACATTTACATAGTAAATTACAAAAAATGAGGAAAATAAAAATGTTTTTGTATTTATATGTGTACCATTGCAACTTCACTTCAGTTTCTGTACTTCATCATTCTTAACTTATAAGTGAAACAAAGTCTTTAAAATATGTCTTTAACTTTGATCTTAAATTATCACAAGATGGTAAAACCCAGAGGGCTTAGGCATCTTTTTTACTTCATCACATCATCTGGTAAATTACGGTACAGTAAAACTCGTTTAGTATGAACACGGATATAGCGAATTCACGGATATAGCGAAGTTTTTCTGGGTCCCCAGCAAAATTCTTAACAAATCTTTGTAAAATTTTACGGTTATAACGAACTCTGATATAACGAATTTACGGATATAGCGAACTCATTTTGAGTCTTGATGAGGTTAAATACAATGAAATTTACATCTTTTATAATGAACTTTCAAAGATCTTAAAAATGCTAAATTGAACTGATTTTATTTTCTTGTAGCATTTGTTTATAAAATTCAATTCATAATAAAACCTTAGTTATCGACAGTATGTTTTGTAATATTTGCTTCCCTAACATATTTGGTAGTAATACTTGAAGGAAAACATTCATATTGCGAACTCGCTATAAATGTTTATACGAATTCATTATACGTATATAACGAATTACGGATATAACGAATTGAATTCAAAGGTCCCCAGGACTTCCCTATAACCGAGTTTTACTGTAGTCACATAATAGTGTTAAGATGAACAAGAACTTAGCTATCTTGCTGCAGAGTTGTACAGCAGTCTTTACTTTGACTTTCAATGAGTTACCAAAAATATCTAAATACATGTATGTTCTTTCAACTGCCTCCAACCTATGAAGTAAGAAGACACTAGGCTAATAGTTCACCAAAACATATACATTCTCTTTTCTATATCCTCTGTGTAATGAATAGGACCTGCATTGTATGTCTCTGTTTCGCTCGTCAAACTGTGTAACAGAGTTTTAAAACTCAAATACCGATTACACAAATATATCAACTATAAATATTGAGATAAATGTAGAACATGCATTTTGTAGGATTACACTATAATTTTTAAGTTGATTGGACAACTCCCTTACTTTTGCTAAAGCAATTGGAAAGGGGCCACTTTCTCAAATTTCTAAATTCACTTTTAAAAACAAATCTTCATCAAAATCTCGAATACAATTCAAATACATTTATAAAATTGCCTTGCTTATATCCCCTCTCAGATAATTACTTAAACCCCTCTTTTCCATTAACATAAAATGTACATATATGCCTTTAAGTTTTATATACCAATATGTTGCATCATAAAACTAACAAATAACCTGTGCATTAAACAAAAAAAATCAAATTTTATATTTACATATTTAAGGTTCTAAAATGATTGCTTTTTTTCAGAGAGTACATACAGCAACAAGTGGAAATGTCAAAAATTTGTTCCTGCTTCTACTTTAACTATACAGTTTAGAGATTTGAAACATGTAGCTTGAAAGTAACCCCAATAAACACTATTCACACAAATCTTACAAATTTGAAAAATAAAACCTACAGATCTTGGCATTGAGAATCTGCTTGGACTGGGTGTCCTTGACCTTTTCTTCTCCTCGACCTTTGACACCAGGAACCTGGACTTATTCTGTGGGATGATGTTGATTGTTGGGGGTGGGGTGATGGACCGTTTGATGACCGACACGTCAGTCATAGAGGAAGAGTTACTTCTCCTTGATTCATCATCCTCATCATCACTCTGTATAAATATTTTCTGGTCTTTGCTGAGATGAACAAATAAAACTCGCTCCAGTTCAAGTCTTTGTATAGAACCAAGCAGAATCATGGAGTCTGGAATAGAGTATAATACACACATTCATTTGTACTGTAGTACAATGTATTGAAATCTTGATGCCATCATAAATATATAGATATTATAATTTTGCACCTTTCATCCTTGTCGCATGAGGGTGAATTTAAAGTGAGGCTAAGAAAGAGCATTAATATCTCTTAGGCAGTATCTTTGCAAGTGCTTAAGAGCAACAAGAGATGTTTGTAAAACACTTATGCCCCCTCCCCCCAAATTGGAATTTTTCTAAGTCCAAAAGGGCATAACTCTGAAAATGGTGAGATTGTACCTAGAACAAAACTTGACCAAGATATTTATCTGATAAATCTGTATACCAAATTTCATCTCAGTATGTGCAACCTCTGCAAAGAAAATGAGCGGAAACTGCAAATAATTGGAATTTTTCTAAGTCCCAGGGACATAACTCTGTCAAAAATGGTGCGATCGTACCCAAAACAAAACTTGAGCTAGATATACCTCTGATAAATCTGTACGCTTAATTTCATTTTGGTATGTGGAACGGTTGCGAAGAAAATGAACGGAAACTGAAAGAAATTGAATTTTTTTCTGATCCAAGGGGCATAAATCTGTCAAAAATGGCGCGATTGTACCCAAAACAAAACCTGACCTAGAAATTCATGTAATATATCAGTATACCAAATTTCATTTCAGTATGTGCAATGGTTGCAAAGAAAATGAACGAAACTGCAAATAAATGAAATTTTTCTAAGTTCAAGGGGCATAATGGTGCGATCGTACCCAAAACAGAACTTTACCTAGATATTCATGTGATATATCTGTATACCAAATTTCATTCCAGTATGTGCAACGATTGCGAAGAAAATGCACAGAAACTAAATGGACCGACAGACAGCAGCAAAGCAATATGCCCTCCTTTCTTCAAAGAGGGGCATAAAAATAGAGCAGTCCAGGCCCAAGGATCATGAAACAAACATAAGACTTAAGTCAAATTTTCAATCATCTGTAAAATATTTATTAATAACTGAATTTATCTCTAAATTTGTAGATATCAAAACTATTCTGAAACAAAATTGACATATATTTTAAAGGGGCATAGACACAGTTTCAGCTAAAAATTTTCAAATTCATTTTTCCATTTTTACAATATCTAACTAAGGTCTTTCTAATGATCATCAAAAATTTGAACTTCAGTTGTTGAGATACAAGACAGATTTAGAGCTCCAAACCTTTGTTATGTAAACAGGGTCTGTGTCACGTTTTGTTTACCTACATGTATATTAATATACTAATGTATGTTTGTTCAAAGCAGATAATTTCAATAAAGAATTTAATTCTAATGATAACTAGTGCTAATTGTAACGGGGACCGTTACAGATGTTCCCCAAACGCTCCCCATGTCCCTTATCGTGCCTTATTCCTCTAAGACCTTTTATAAATATGCTAAGTATCCCAAGATTTCATTTAAGAATATAAAAGTTACAATGATATCAACTATCAACGATATATTGTTTAACGTTTTGCATGCGCGCACACGTACATGTACATGCATATGCAAGATGATTATGGCATGTTGATTAAGCGATTAACATATCTTTCTATCCCGCGAATCAAAGAAAAAAATACATATATAAATTTACCATTTTTCAAGCATATGTCATATTTTTTATATCGATTCACATTTTATTTCTGTACTTATTTTAACCTCGGGCTCAAAGTTGGTTTTATTCCGACGACAAGGCAGGGTTAAAGTCGACTAAGGGTATCACGCCAATACCTAACCAATCAAACTGAACTTATTCAATAGTAGTTCCATACATGGAAAAGGGATTTTCCTTTCTGTTCAGAATTTTTTTAAATATTTCCTCTCAGACCATTTTGACAACTCTGATACCTGTGCCTGGTAAATTCTATATACTTTGTAAATAAATATATAAAGGTTTTTTGACCGGAACTATTCATTTTTTCCAATGCATAGGGGGCTACTCTCTGGGTTTTACAAGAGATGTTTAAAAAGACATTCGTGTCAGCTAATGTGACCTATATTGTTTAACACCTTCTTATCAATATTTTTTTCATGAATGCAAATATCTGATTATTTTACGAAGGAGCGTATATGTATATTGATTTTTTAATATACCGAAAATCGCTATTTCTGGTGATTGCGTAATTCTAAGAAAAATTCAAATAAATTTCAAAGGTAAATTAAACAAAGGATGCTT
The DNA here is from genome assembly GCF_032062105.1 of Saccostrea cuccullata. NCBI lineage: Eukaryota > Metazoa > Mollusca > Bivalvia > Ostreida > Ostreidae > Saccostrea > Saccostrea cuccullata. The sequence continues at coordinate 27,254 of NW_026925056.1, forward strand.
GGTATTAAAATATTATTTCAAATCAGTAGAATCGAATGCTATTAACGACATCTGAATTAATAGGCTATAAAAGGCTTATATGCCAACTTTGGTCATCTGCACTTTAATTTTAAACACAACAGGATTTGTAATTTTTTCTGTATAAATTAATAATTTCTATATACTTTGGAAACTCAAATGAAATATTTTAATACACTTTCCTCGAGCTCTTTTCTGCAGTTTTCCTGAAATTTTATGTGGGTCCGAGGTGTTATTTGAGTTTAACAGTGATTCTCTACGTTGCCATTAATTTGATTTGTTTGTGCGTGTGTGTGTGTGGGGGGGGTATTTTTATTCTTAACCTATTTAACGTTGGAGTTGAATCTTGTATCTTATTCCAAGAACTTAAGATTGATTGTGACATTTGGATGAAAGGTCAAGGTCATTAAAAACCACCACATCTTTAACTTCTAACCTGTCAACCGAAATAAACTCTGAATGGTGTTTCTAGATACATGTACATGTACTTCATGTTTCTTTTTACCCTTGGGTCAAGGACAAAGGTTAAGGTCGATTTCAAGTTCATAGGTCAAGGTGATTTTGGTAAATAGTTAATATCAACATTTTATTCAGGTTACCAGTGACCTTGACCTAAGTTTCAAGGTCAAGGGTAAAAAGACCTGCATGCTTCAGTATGTTACATGTCTTGACATTTAGAAGTTCTTAATTCTGCATGAACATCAAACACTCAAGTATACTGTCTTTTAATACATTGTGTGCGGTCGCATGTGCATGCACGTCCATGTATTTACTTTTGATAGTAGTATAATGTAGGCAATCATTATATCTATTCATATTTGAAATTTCACCCTGTATTATTGAGAACCAAGAAAGTTGTAGGCATTTAAAGTTTTAGCCAATCAGATTGCAGCACACGTGCATGTGCGTGCGTTCATGATTATTCTTATATATCATGCTGTAGACCTTCATAATGTAAGACTATGTTTAAAATTTCAAAGGATTTTGTCAGAAAACAAAATAGATATTTAGACTTTAAGTTTCAGCCAATCGCAGCGAAGGGCACCTGCGTGCGCGTGAGATCTTGCTATTTTGACCATGTCATCATGTCTATACTACTATTATATCCTTATATTATGAGTTTCAAAGTATTTCATCCAATATTTAAAAAGTTACGGCTAAATCTATTATATTGGTCATTTCACGTGTTACACGTGCGCGCACCTGCACGCACGTGCGCGCAAAATGACCTTCGTTCCGCACATCTACATAACATACCTAGTGACCCTAAAAAGGTTTCACCTAGATCGGATGAGTAGTTTACGAGAACACTCGCGGACAAAAAAGTACCGGAGAACAAAGAAAAAATTCAGAAAAAGTAAAAACAATATGTTCCCAAACTTCGTTTGGGGAACATAATTAGACTGTTTCTAGTGGTTTGCTGAATTTCAATTTGTTATGAATATGATATTTTCTATATGTAAACAAAAACAAGGCATGAGCCTTGTTTACATTTTGAGGAACTTTAAGTTCTGTATCTCATTTTTTAATCAATAAATGATGTTCCAATTTTTGCTGATCATCAGATGATGCCTTAGCTAGGACTTGTAAGCATTGAAATTGGTTGAAAAACATCAGTTGAAACTGTGTCCATGTCCCTTTAATTTTTGTCTCCTTGTCTTCAAAAACATTTTGGTACAACATAAAGATTTTGACTTAAGCTTAAGACATTTCATGATCCTGGGACCAGATGTACGAGGGCTGTTCAATAAATAATGTCCTCGGTGCTCGGAAAGAAGCAAAAGACGCTTTTCAATTATTTATTCTTAATGATTTAACTTATTATTCTCTTTTAATTAAAACACACGTCCGTAACATTTTTTACCCAATTTCTAATTGTTTTTAGAACTCATCTTTGGGTATGACCCTTAGTATACTGGAAAATGGCAGATCCTATAATTTCCTGGAATTGTTTCTTCCTTCTGAAGGGTGTTTTTTCAGGTTTGGAAATAGAAACAAGTTAAAAGGTCAAAGATCTGGCGAATATTGTTAATGTGAAAAAACATTAACTTTCTGTTTATCCCCAAAACTCCTTTACTCTTCAGGGCGTGTGGGTTTAGACACTGTCATGAAGAATTTAATGTCATGGATTCCTGATTCTGGTTCCTTCCTCTAATAAACCTTTCGATTTTTTTGCAAAAAAAATGCTTTCTAGACTCCTGCAGAAATTAAACTGTCTCCCTGAATACAAATTTGAACAACAAGACCACCAATATTTAAGAAAATTGCACATCAATCTGTCTTTGTGCTCTTGCAATTCTTTGCTCTTGTCAGATCTTCTCTGTTTTTGTCAAGTACATCTTATGGTAAATTTTGTTTTGAGGGTTTTAAGCAATATATTCAAGTTTCATTTATCTGTTTGAATTTCAAACAAACATGGATAACCACAATTACTGATATTTTAGAATAATTGTTAAGACATTCGTACACGCTGTCGTTTTCACTAATTTTTCAAAATATCGGGCGACCTTTGAGTTCTAAGCATTTTACCGTCAAACGTTTCTTAAAAACAGTGTAAATTACTCCCGAAATGATGTCTATCAAATTTGCTTTGTGTTTTAAGTCAATCATACATCATCAAATATTATTTGTTGAAATTTGGCAAACAGTACATAAGTTGCTATAATTTTTTGTTGGCAAGGACAGTACTCATTTTTGATGCCCATTATATATTTTTTTTATCATTGAAATCCACCTGCTCATTTGTCTATAAAACAGGCATTGGTTGCTGTAAATTTCACATATTTCAGTGAAAATTTCTTTGGGATTTTTAACAAGTTTTACTGCAGCTTCAATGAAGCTTTTATTTTCACTCTAGTTTACTGATTCTTTACCATTCATTTATAATGCAGTGTCTCGAATAGCCCTTGTTTTCCAGCTTCTCACAATGAAACTATGAGATGAAAAGTGGTCACATAAACTGTTATAAATTCATTGAAGATTCTATAATGAGAGAAAGTCAAGCTTAATGTCATGATATCTGTATTTTATGTCATACAGTTCAGGACATTATTTATTGAACAGCCCTTGTATAACCCTGCATACATAAGCTGTGTAAAGTCAGATGTCAAACTTGCTATTATCTTAACCACCAGTAAATTAGGTATGTTATTTTACCTGGAGCATCAACTAGAGGGTAGCTTTTGTAGTTGGTAGAGGTTAGAAGTTCTCTGAGTTCTCCATAACTTGATCTAAATGAAATACTGGCAACCTCCTTGACCATGATGTCTTCTATAAATACTTTCCAGGCACTGAAACGAGAATATTTTACATATAATGTGTAATCTTAAGGTGTTTTTATATAAATATTGCATGTAAGTGTCATTGAAAATTTTTAAAACCATTGTCAACATGCTGCGCCTCGGTTGACAATGTTTTTCTGGGGTGAAAATTTTCAATGTTACACTCAATACATGCAATATTTCTATATTATACTGAATGTTTAATACAAATACATATTATAGTGAACCGTGCGCGCATAAATTCCGCGCAGTCGCTATTTTTTGTAATACCACCCGTCGTCAAGCAATGTTGACTGTTGCTAGGCAGGAGGGCGTGGCTTCATTATTCAGCGAGTAGTAGTGTTTTTTATCAAATGTTTCTCGACGAATCAGATTCAAGTAATTTACAAGAAAGTATAATATTAAAATATATAATCTTAACATGTTTTAAAATATAGTCATTCTTTAATTCAATTTTGATAAGAAACCACATGTTCAAAAAATATAAATGCTCTTGTTTGGGCCACATTGCTGTTGCAGAATCAAGAAATGTAACAGAATTCTAGGTCCTTGTATGCAGAAAGATAAAAATAACCTCCAGTTAATGACAGAAGGCAGATGGAAAACGGAAACAAAAAGCATTCATTTGTGTATTCTTTCTTCGCATCAAAAGATGCTTTTTCCTTGGCTACATACTTTGCTTTTGCAGATACAATGTCTGGAAGATATGGCAACTGTTTGAGCTTGATGATGCTATCATAGAAGGACGGCTGGAACTTCCCGGCCACTGCATTGGAGATTAACACTGCCACCTACATAGTAAATAATAGCAAACATATACTATTGTAAACTCTTAATATATTGGAAACGCATTAAAAATTCAAACTAGCTACTTACAACTGCTGGAAGTACATGACTGATTTGACCAGTGACTTCAAATACAATCACTGATGTTGAAATGGTCCGAGTGACAGCCCCTGAAAATGAGGCTGCTCCTAAAGGTAGAGGAGAAAAACATTATAAACAGTGATATTCTTTTTGTTCTTTATAAGCAGCCTACGGTTATTTATCTTCAGTATATTTAAACCCTTGCACATCACTTGGGTAAAAAAACATTCTACAGTGATATTCATTATATATGTCTTCTTTACAAGCAGCATTATTATGATTTCTCCTCAGTATATTGTACAAACGTCACTCTGTTCACTGACCTACGACAGCGTAACCTCCCGGTACAATTTTATTGATGATGTCACCCGAGGGAATCCCCTCAGGGAACCAGGCTGCCATACACTCCCCCGTCAGGCGACCAAAGGCAGCTCCTAAAGAACAATAAAATAAAAACATTTCTCAACTGACTGCAGCATTTATTTTTCTTGTATACCTAAATGTATTTGAATCTTGGTGCATAAAAATATCAATTTCATCAAGCTGAAAATTGTTGAAAGTGAATAAATTTATTATTAAACATGTTAAAAATAAACTTACCCACTAAGAAAACTGGTACAAATACACCAGCAGGAACTGGCATGGTATTGCAGAAAGCTCCAAACATAAACTAAAATATCCAAGTTTAAAATCAGTTATTGTTCATATTTACTTGAAGTTATTTGCAGTTATGACTTTGTTCTCTCAGTATTTGTGACCTACATTAAACACTACGAAGATGACTAGGTTGACATATATATTGGTGCTGCCATGTTTCCAATGGCTGATGATTTCCTCGTCTCTCAGACCCTCTGCCTGTCCTGTTGTCCATGTAATGTTACTGAACAGTTCATTGATTGCCTGCTTGGATGTCAACTACAGTAAAAAAAAAAATCACACTACAAACATTTACAATGGAAACCATTTAAAACCATGTTTTAAAAAATGTTTTTCTCTCTCTCAACTGACTTAAAATGTCCTGCTTCTAAATTTTTCATAACCTCTTGGAATAAATAATTTTTTAAAGATGAAATCACCAGATTAATAACTATTTTAACTTGAAATAAACCGTCAAAGTTTTTTTCTTTTTTTTACCAGTAAAACTTTAAAGAGGAATTTTGTTTTTATATATAAAAGTAATCCATTACAATGGACAAACACTTTTTTAAAGAAAAAAATCTGAATAAACAAAATCTCCAATGTACATTATCATTTGTTAAAAGCAAAACAATTTTTCGATGAAACAAAATAAAAAGTGCTCCTGCTAAACCGCATAGCACCCTGAAAAATTAAAAATAAAATATACTAACAGCACATATTAAAAAAAAAATGTTAAAGATATGAAATCACAATCATAATGTGTCAGATAAAACGGCAAAATTGAAATGACCCATGAAAAGCATTGTGTGTGTGTGTGATTGTGGTGTGCAATTTGAATTTATTAATTTTATATTATTGACTTTGAAGGAATTATGTATTTTTTTCTTTCAAAGTGATCTGTTTAAAACTGCTAACTTACTTTTTTTGTAAGAAATCTGTTATCTTGCGATGTCTTCTAGTGAGCAAAACAATTTTTCGATGAAACAAAATGAAAAGCGCTCCTGCTAATCCACACAGCACGCTGAAAAATTGAAAATAAATATATTCATAGCACATGTTAAAAAAATAAATGCCTAAGTACATGTATATGTAGATACAATCACAATGTGTCAGAATATTGTCATTTTCCTAAATTTGATTTTGACAAAATGAAGAACATGAATATTGTGTGTGTGTGATTGCAGTGAGTTTTGATCTTTCCTTTATTCATTTCAATTACAGATCTACAACAATTGGGCAACAATTGAAACGTAGAAATATGTAAGTCATTTATAGCAATATTTAATTCAATATCTCAAGTCTACAAGTACTTTGTTCCGTTTCAATACTGTAAACCAACTTTTATTCACGACAACTTTATTTTGCAAATTAGCAGCTAGGGGTAAACCAGTTCGTGATGATTAATTTTCCTGATCAAGCCTATTTTTTGTCTGTTCTTTATAGACACAGATACTTTAAGGACCAGTTCGCGGCATGAAATATTCGCAATGATGAGGCTCTTGTGAACCTTGCAGAAATTTCTCTCACGAATAAAGGTTGGTTTACAGTAAATGAGAATATAACCTACCCCATAATAGCAAAAACAAGCAGCTCTAGAACATCAAAGGGGAAATCTGTTCTTAGGGTGGTTTTGAACATAGCTGTGAGAGTAGCTATTATAAAATGAAAAAACTGAAATCAATATTTAAAACAAAAGAGCATGAGCCATCTTATACATAAAATGGCCCTGTACTTATATCAATTAATTAACTATCACCCTCTTTCCATTTTCACATATCAAAATAAAGTAGACACTTGTTGCTCTCATGTTCTATAATGAAATTTCATTTTGAGAATCCAATTATTAGAAAACAGGCTTTGACAAATTGCGATGTTCTTGAAATTTGCAGAAAATATGCATATTTGACTACCTTCAACAAAGAATTAAAATATGAGCACAGCCCACGATCCAAAAAATAAGACATGTTTTTTGATCTTCAGAAATAGACCTTTCTTTATATATTGGCATATTTTGGATCAGAGGTTGTGCTCTATATGAAATATTTAAAAAACACTTCAACTTTAGGTCATTTTCAAAGAAATTTACAGGATATGAGGAAAATGACGCATTTTATGACGTCATAATGCATTGACTAGATGTGAAATTACGTCACAATTAATAGATACATGGTCACCAACAGTCCAAGTTACAAATACTGCATTTGCAACCTAAACTGAGCGGTTTTGAATTTTCAGAAATTCTCAGGGCCGAATAAAGCCTAAAGTGGCTCTACCTCTTTAACCAAAATGCACTTTGGCTCTTTGCTACATTACTGTAGAATTAATTCTTAAGATAGCCTTCGGGTATATATATAAGCCTTGAGAAGGGATAACTGTTATAAGCCAACTCATATTTGCGTGTTTTATTTTAAAATTGATCTATAACTTTTAATTTTTCTGGAAACTTCCTCTTAATACACAATCATTTAAATGAATTTCAATTGAAGAACTACAGAAAGTTGCAAAAAACAGGTCAAACTATTTGATTTGCAGAGAAAAAAAATCTAAAATCATCAAAGAATCCATATGTGAATGCTACTTCATGCCTGCAGATCTGGTCAGAAAATTGAAATATATGGCTTTAGAATTTTCACTCTCCAGAGCTCACTGCATAAATACCTTCATTTTTAAACCAGATGGCAAGCATTCTTAATGTGACAGCCCCACAAACGGCAGCAAAGAATCCTCTCCAGTAATTCCTGACAGCAAAGTAGGTCGCTGTGACCTCAATACTAAATAACACACCTACAACAAAAGGTAGATCAATTTCATGAATAAATAAATAGTTTTGCCATTTGATTGCTTTGAGGGGAGGGGGGGGGGTTAACTAAATACAAAATACCGTATAAGCAGAATTTTTCGAGGATTTAATTTTGGCATTATTAGCTAGGGTGCCAAGATCGCTAAAATTGAATATCGCTCAAAATTAATTGCGTTTTATTTGTAATAGCTTCTTTAGTGAGCTTTTTAAAATTGCTAAAATGACATTTTGCTAAAAATAAAATACCAATTTTAAAGGACAAATCGCTAAATTTGCGTCTCACTAAAGTTTCTACTTATACGGCAATAAATTTTAAAATATCCAATCAAACTTTTAGAATTACAATACTCAAATACTGGATATATCATAATGAATGTTTTGATTTGCAAATAATTTAGAAAAGTGCATCCAAAACATTGTAGTTGTAATCAGCCTTCTGAACTGCTTGTAACGCCTCCAGAAGAAGCAATAAATCTCCTGACAATTTATCTCCTTGTGTCATAATCAAACTGACAGATTTCCAAGATGTGACAGTTATTGAAACAATGATGTAAAGCCATGCACCAGGTAACTCAACACACTGTGCAAAATACTTGTAGCTTCCATAAAAACAATCATCATCTGAAGTGTAAGAAAGTCTATAGGCAACAATACACTGTACTATGGATACCTTCTAAACTGTCACAATAACTGATTGATTTCACTTCCTATTTAGCTGATTTCACTTCCAACTTACTGGAAGAAAAAATGAAATTGATTTTCTTTGCCAAAGGTATGAATTAAACCCCATTTCTTCATAATTCCCTCCATAGCAAAGTTCTACTACAAAACAATAGCTTTTATGCTTAAAATTACTTTTATGATTACACTCAAGCATGGGTACAGACAGACAAAGTGCACAGATCTTGGGAAGAATGTATTAACTTAACATAATTTATGTAACCTGGCATGTATCTCATGGTATAAATTTCAATAACGAGATACATCATCTACTCTAAGTGCACTTTAAGTGTACTTGTGTAGAGCTTTAAACTATAATGATAAAACACTTGTTAAGACATTGACCCCATCTTTTTTGTCAACTAACAGACCATGAAATCGAATGTCACTTTAATAAAACATTACTGTATAAAGCATTGTTTATTATCAAACCACTTTCTTAAAAATTGTGCTACTGCTAATATTTAATCTCTTTTCACATGATAACAAATTATTATCAAGTATTGTTAACAGCACAATCAAATCAGGAGAGGTCCTTCAATAAATTAAAATTTACAAAGGATGATATCATTACGGCATCTCATCTCATCTCTTACATACTCCACTCCAATATTGTTTTGTACCAAGGTGAATCTGACATACTTTCTAAATCAGTTGAGGTGTGTGATTGTTACATGTTTCAGATTCATATCAAACACCTGTATAACAGTGATGGGAACTCTGTGACAGTTACCTCCAATAGGAGCCGCAAATGTGGCCGCCACTCCAACAGCACAGGCTGCTGCCAGCATCTCTGTTCTACGAGATTCATTCTGTAAAAGAGGGGAAAAAGGTTTAATCAGTGTCACGATATATATACACAAGTTTGAACAAGGATTATAACAAGATCAGATAAAAAATTCAGAGTTACAACCAAATCACATGGATTTTGATTAAGAAAATTGTGTTACATTTCATATGACTTTGTGTACTCTCCTTGTCATATATTCAGGGGGTTAAAAATTTAATACTTGTATTGTTTTTACTTCAAATAAAAATGAATGTACATGTTATTGATTTTCTAAAATTATATGGTATATTCCAACAACATGTGTACCTACTTCATATATTCCTTTAAATGTTGTTAATTTTCCCAGTAATGTTGCAACAATACTAGCAATGTGTACAAAAGGACCCTGAAAAAAAAAAGATTAATCAATTAACCAATCAGATAACCATTTACCGGAGCATGTTGTAATTGGTATCTCATACAGTAATACTTTGAGTACACGAGTACCCAAGTGGCAAGATATAGGAAATGAGTAAAAAGTCCCAATCTTTTTGTAACCTTTAACCTCAATGTATCAAATTCTTGGTTATCTCAAGGCTTTTTTCTGCCCAACTGATAACTCATGGCTACTTTATAAATGCACTTGTATCCTCTTGCAATCCTTTTTTTAAATATTAAAAATATTAATTCTGTTGTTTTTTTATTTATGGAATATAAAAATTTATCAGTTCACTTAATAGCTCTCCTTTGAAGGTATTTGGATTAAAATTTAATGATGCTTCATGCAATGCTTGATAAGACATATATATAATACAAAAAATGTCATGACATGAACCAGAAATTAAAAAATCTTAGAATCACTGATTATTAGCTGATTTATTTTACTTTATAAGGACCTCTGAATTATATTATTATAAAATGATTAGTAGTTGAGGTTGTACTAGCATAATAAATCAGACAGCCATTAAGTACCTCAGAGCCTATCACAATAATTACAAAAACAATATCAAAAATGCTTATACTTCAAAATCTCGCTATAATTTATTTTAATGAATGTGCAGTTCTGAATAATTTCTTAAATGGCATTTGAATCTCAGCTAAAATTAATTCTCAGATTAAAATAAACCTACACAAAAGCACTTGAAAGATTTATCGAAATATTCATCGAGAAACTTTGATTTGCATATTGAATAAATGATTCCTAAAACATGTGTCACACATATGTTCTGTGATCAAACTTGACTACTCATATCTTCAAGACAACAGCTTTTTAAGCTAATTAATATATCTTGTAGCTATTTTTAAATCTTACAAAAAATCAGTACAGTTATGCAAATGAATCTGGCTCTGTAGAATGGGGGTGTAATAAATCTAAAGTGATGAATGTTACATATTTTTAGAGCATTAACTCAAACCCAAATTATATTCTGTACAGATAAGATATATATGCAGGAAATAAAGTCTACATTAATTTTCTGTACTACATGTATATGTCAGCAATTATAACCTCAAAAAAATTCACACTCCATCCTGGAGTATGCTTTGTTACAACGCACTTTGAAAAATTACGCACTTTGAAAAATTTTTTCAAAGTGCGTTAAATTTTGGGACCAAGTTGACCTTTGAACTAGAGAGAAAAGAATTGTCATTGTGTGAACATAGTGTTTCTGTTACCATTAAGGGTGAACTTAATCAAAATTGAGTACATGCATCTCTTGTATTTCTTCTATTTATTTTTTTTCTTATAAGAAGTTTAACATGGGAATTGGAAAGAAGAATATAAATACACAACTATTATTTTCTTCTGTGAAGAGTCACAGATGTCAGATAGTGAAAGGAAAAGAAAAATTCATGACCCAAATTCTTACACTCGCTTAAATACTTTACTGTACTTAATTTTTTTTTTGCATGCATTTTATGTAAACTTAAATTTATATGAAAGTTTTCCCCGTCACATCCAGTCTCATGTTAACATATATTGTATGGGAGTCATATGCAGACCTATGTAAAAATTGTTCAAACCCAAATCCTGGTTGTTGTTTTATTAATGTGTGCATATCCTTGTTCTTTTTTTTATGCAAAAAAAAAGGACTCCACCTTAAATTATATCTCATTAAAAGAATAAATTACAGAATTGTATTTGATGAAATAGATTCAAGGTAAAATTTAAAACATGGTATAAATTTATGTATGTTGTGTGACTGTGCCAAAAGAATGATTTCCATTAGCGGTCATCTTAAAGAGATATTCTGTACTCTATATGTCTTTATACTGTGATTCAATGTATGTTTTAAGTGCAATAATTTTTTTTTTCTTTTAAATTCCAAATAAAATGTTTTCTTTTAGTCTTTTTTAAAGATGTTGATCAAACTTATGAATTATACATAAACATTTATGCCATCAGGAACTTATGACTTCAGTGTATTCTTCCATATAGGTAAAGTAACAGACAAACCTCTTAAGTTGTGCTTTTATAAAATCAAACAAAAAAAATATTGAAAGTCATACAACATCCCCATAAATCTCTTAAAAACCAGAAAACATAATCACTATCATGTATAAACTACAATGATATTTTTAAATATGCACAGATTGTGGGGAGCAATGGCACTTGTGGTTTCAGAACATGCACAAAATCATGACTGATAGCAGGAGAAGACCAACATAATTGCATGCAGACATGCATAATGAATTAGTTTGCCTGTATTTAATGCATATATCTTAATTCTAATTTAAGTTAGAGGTAACCAGCATTTGTTTTTGCTTCTCAAATAATCATATTAAATTAAATGAAAACCTACAAACATGTAAATGATGGATTAAAATTAAGGTTAATGAAATTTATCAGTACTTCGTTCCATTTAATTAAACACCCTCTATACAGAATAGCTAAAGAGAAACATTTTTGGACTTTGTACAAAAAGGGTGTAGCTCTTGAGAAAATTATATTGTATATAGATGTAAATATTGAGTTTATCTATTTCACTCATCCAGAGATAAGTAAAAATTGCATACAACCCAAATCTGTCAGTATGTATGTTTTATTAATGTGTGCATCACAATCAGCATCTGAAATACATTTATGCAAAAAAAAAGCACCCCTGCCTTAAATTATTTGCTGTCTTAAGGGCTTTCAGTTAACTGAAATGAATTTACTCCAAAACCTTCAAGGTAAAATTTAAAACATGGTATAAATTCATGTAAGTTGTAAAGTGTGTGCCAATTAATTGTATTTTTAGATGTATCATCCCTGCTAGTTTAGTCAGTATAGGCTTATAATTACTTCAAAATGAGAACTGCTTAAAAAAATTTACACCTGTGATTTAATGTATCTTTTAAATGCAAAAACCTGGACTGGTTTTTTGATTTAAATTCAAAGTAAAATGTTTTCTTAATATAGTCTTTTTTAAAGATGTTGATCAAATTTTAATTATACTGATGCCAAAGGTTTATGCCATCAGGAACTTATGACTTCAGTGTAAGCTAAAAAATAGGTAAATCAATACACAAACATAAAACTTGTGCTTTTATAACACAAACAAAACGTTTTTATTTAAATGCTTACCTCTTTCCCAATAGGAAGTGTACTCCCTAACGAGGAACAAAGTCCTACTACTTTGGACACCAGTGTCCTAAATGTAAGAAATTCTTTTAACACCACGCCTCTTAAAATAGTCTTCATCTCTGGGATACCAGACCCTGCAATTATTATTATATATCTGTCATTTAATAACTCTTTTAAAATTTCAAATCATAATACAGTTGAACTTGGATATCAATAACAGGGATATCTTAATTTTAATTAAAGTATATGCCCCCCCCCATTTGTTTTTATTTTAACCTCAATAATCATATTAAATAAATTTGTTTTCCTACATAAATGATTGAATTTTAAAATTACAAAGCTTAATTGTTATGAGTAAACACAACCTCAATTTTCTTCATGATTTTAAATAAAAAGAAACATAAGTCATAATGATAAAGTACACTGTTCAAAGATTTTTAAAGGAGATAAAAAATTGTATATATAGGTGTAAATACTTGTAACTTAAGGTAATTGTCATATCCACATGAAATAACGCTATACAACCCAAGTCTGTTAGTATGCATCTTTTGATGCATCCATTCATGTTGTATATCACAATCAGCATCTGAAATACAATATGTTAGCATGCACCCCTGCCTTGATATATAATCAATGCAAGTTTGCTGTCTAAAGGGCTTTGAATTAACTGAAATGATTTTACTCCAAAACCTTCAATTCGATCCCTCATCTAGATATATGTCAACAAAGACTTGTGATATGTTTATAAGTGTGTATCCCAGTCTCTTAAGTTGTATTTTAAGATGTATTATCTCTGCTAGTTTAGCCAGGATAAGGCTTTTCATTACTTCTGTTAAATCGTATTTTTAGATGTATCATCTCTGCTAGTTTAGCCAGGATAAGGCTGATAATTACTTCAAAATGAGACTTGAAACTTTATCCTGCTCCATAAACATAACTTGGTCATTCTTTGGCTGGAAATACAGCATCTGAAACCTGGGACTGGTACAATGATACATAGTCAAAGTATAGTCAATGCTCTTCTAATTAATATAGGGCACAGAAGTACTTTAAAAGAAAATTGTTCCAAAATTTTAACCTTGGATGCTGATGCAGTGGGTATTACATAAGCCCCCCAATTCTTAGCTTAGAACATATAAATTAAATATACATAAACATAAAACTTGTCTCATGACATAAAATTGAAGTATATTTATAGAATGCCTACCTCTTTCCCAATAGGAAGTGTACTCCAAATCATAAAAGTATAGATGAAAAAGTTCAACTAACTTTTTCACAAATTTGTCCTAAAAATGTAAGAAATTCTTTTAACACCACACCTCTTAAAATAGTCTTCATCTCTGGGATACCAGACCCTGCAATTATTATGATATATCTCAGTAATTTAATACTTTTTTAAAATTTCAATTCATAGTACAGTTGAACTTGGATATCTCTAACAGGGATATCCTGAACACTATGTATATGCCCCCCCCCTTTTTTTGTATTTTAACCTCAATATCTCCAGTCTTCAGAATTTGTTTTCTTCTTCTCCATCCCATTTAATTTTAAAATTAAAAAGCTTAATTTTTTTTCAGCCCCCCCCCCCCCCCCCCCGAAAAACACAACCTCAATTTTCTTCATGATTTTAAATAAAAACATTACATTAGTCATAATGATAAATTACACTGATCAAAGATAAAAAAGTGTGGTTTATAAAAGTTTGAAAAATTTGGAAGTCTCTTGTATTTGTAACTTAATTAGGCCTCTGAAAAATGTAACATTCTAGAATATACAGATTATAAAAAACTAAGGACTTTATTATGCAGTACTAACCACAAGCCTGAGGTGAGACAAGATGAGAAAATCCTGTGGCAAATAATATAAACAGCAGTGTGTAGGACACCCAGGCAAAATACTGAAGTGGTGGGGAGAAAGCCAGCTCCTGATATAACCAGAACTTAGCTGTAAAATAAGACAATCTTATGATCAGAACTTAGTTGTAAAATAAGACAATCTTAGGATCAGAACTTAGCTGTAAAATAAGACAATCTTAGGATCATTGTAATATTTTTAAAGTACATGTGCACAAAACAATACTTATGGTACAAAAAAGATTTATATTTGAACTCTTTATACAGTAAAACATCTTTTTAAAAATGATTTCACTGACCTGCTTGGCACTTTTCAATGAAAAATAATGAATATTACTTCATTTGGAATATAATGATGTTCAAAATCAAAATTATGTATCCAACAGTCTATTTAAAATTATTGTAATATCTTTAAGATACATGTAAACAAAACCATACAAACATTCAAAATGGATTTATAATTTATCCCTTTCTATAGTAAAATGTCTTTTAAAAATGCTTTCACTGACCTGCTTGGCACTTTTCAATGATAAAATCCATAGTAAAACTAAGCAGGGCCATAAGAATTCCCAGCAGAGCCAAGAAGATCCAATCTTCTCCAATTTTTTGGAAGACAACATCTCGAAAATGGATTAATCTCTCTGGTTAAAATGAGAAAATACTCAATGAATATACATGTACTTTAAAAATTTCTACTAACACACAGAAGATGCTTTTGAGATTTTGATGTGTACAACTTTTGTCCTTCAAAATTATAAGCTCAGTAAATTATATTAATTTCAAGAAATCCATAGTGTCTTTTTGCATTTAATATAAATGTTCAAACTCTAATACTATTGTTTGAGAATGAGTTAAATTATAAGCCATTGACTAAAATGAAAGACCAAAACAAAACAAAAATCAAACAGATACAACGACACAACAAACAAGTTCAAAGAAACTATAGAAATACATTCTAACAGTTATGAAAGTGACAAATTAAAAATAAAAAATGCATGTAATTACAGCATAAAGTACACAGTATAAGGAAACATCATGTGAATTTATCAATACAAGTACATATAAACTACATGTAATGTTAGACATTTTTATATCTCCTTGATGGATGTCAAGTACAGAGTATATGATTCACGGGACGGGGTGCCAGTAGTTTGTTTGTATTTTATAAAGAAATCAATTCTTTTCTTGAACTTTTCCGAGCCTTTAAAAGTGGCTTGTTCAGATTTGAAGATAAAAATTAATGTCACAATACACCCCCTCCCCATTTATCTTTCCACTCTCTTTTTAATTAGAATGAAATAGTATTGCGATATTTCGTGCTAATAAAATTTGAAAATAAAAAATCAAAACTAAACAAAGTAAAAAAAAAAAATCAAGCATGCACATTCAGTGTCATTAAATTTAATTAAAAGACTTGCAAAATGAAAAGTTTGTGCACTATAAGCAAGAATAAAACGTTTTCTGAAGCAAAGATATTAATAATTAAAATAAAAGCAAAACTAGCAAAGAGACAGAACCAAAGAATAAATTTTCATAACTAATAATGAACAGAATGAATTCTTACTGAACTTAGATGATTCTTTTAGAGCTTTATATTTGAACCCTGTAAAAAGATGTCTGTTCTAATACATGTCTTAACAATGTTTTAAAATTTTAAAACTTCTCTAAAATTTATTGCAAAATTTGCTGTTCCAATGTGTAAATTTACAATTTTCATATCAAAAGAAAAAAATATTTTTAATCTTCTGATGATAAAAATAAGGAAAATGACTTGACTGTGATACAAATCTGACTTGCTAAATTATGACTGCATATTCAAATATTTGATATTATCAATAGCAGAGGATAAGCTGGAAAGATAGGACATTAATAGTCACACAAGTTACCTCTCTGTCGCAGTCTCTCTGTATTAAAAACCATTTAAATGACATAGACATGTAATAAATATTTTCCCTATTAATACATCATGCTTCTTTAAATTAATTAGAATATAACCTTAATATTACAGTGTTATATAAATGAACTCTATGTACACTTAGGATTCTATCACAATTATCCATTTACATCTCATTACTCCTGATATAGCACAAAGAGAGAGTTGCTTTTTCTTCTCTCAGGATACACCTAATACCATACCTTTAGTACATCAGAAACATCACATTGTGTATACATGTAGTGCTGGACTTTCACTTGATATAGAACCCTAACCAAGACATATATAGCCTAACACTGAGAGGAGGGGAACACCTACCTAAGAAGACCCGGAATCCACTGGTGGGTTTAACCTCCGTGTTCCCAATGTCCCGCTTCTCCTTCTTGATCGTCCTCGCCTGGAACTTGGCCCATTTTCCAAGATCTCGCTTGTACTTTCCATAGATCTGTAGAGCAAGGTATAAAGAATTTGAAAATACATTGTAGATCGAGTCAGCAATGCACAACACATTGAATATACATCCAGTCTCAAGATTTACATTCAATGAACAAGCAAAATATAGAGATTTTTTTAAAATAATCATTCTGTATACATGTACATCATGCTTTTGTTGATACATCTATAACCAAAAACCTATTTGAACAACTTTTCATCACTCAGTCAAGGCAAGGACTGCTACATTCATTCTGTGAGAAGGGCCTTATGGATGATATTTTAAAGTAACAGAATCATAAATTGGTCATTCTTGACCCAAAATGACCACCAGAAACTGACAAAACATCTTATTTATTGACAAACATCACATATGTTATATTGATTTCCAGACATATAAGAGACATTAATTGTTTTTGGATGGTTTTTTTGTCTTCCAGATCATGATACTTGCTTAGTCAGAGACACCTTACTATCTATCTATCGATAGATCAATGGTTAGTGGAAGATCTTTATTGAAATAACTTCAGTTCTGTAACAAAATGTTTGAGAAATCATTCTTTGATAAATAAATCAATGGATTTAACTATAAAAAATAAATGCAACTATAACCAGATGTTCTTTCTAGTGAGTATTAATGCAGAGCTTAATGGATGTACTGGCCTAAGGATCATGAAACAAACTAAGCAAATTTCTAATCTATTATGAAATCTATTTCTTAATTTGCACTTATCAACACCTCAATGGAACAATATTGAGAAATATTTTAATTTTCGTATTTTTGACATCTACAACATTTCATTATAAAATAAAGATTTTGACTTTATCTTATTAAGATGTTTCATGATCCCGGGGCCTGGTACTTTAATTGATACTCTAATCTTTAACATGTTTAAGTCAAATCAAAACTAAAGATTTCAATTTATAGCAATTTAAAGCACTAAGTTTATTTTGTCTTAACTCTTGCATTTTTCTTCAACTTAGCAATAAAGACTTGATTTACATTTAGAGAAATTCTAAAACATAAATTTACACATGTTTGGACAACAAAAAGATATTTCATTAGGCATATACACATATTAGACAGGGTATACTACCAGATCGTATGTATGTATACATCTGTTTTAGAACAGGTTTATCTCTAATATACCGGGTATAACTCTTTTCTACCTTTGTTGTTATACTTTCAATAGTATTAACTATACAAGATTATTTCTATGGTTATCACTCTACTTATATTCACATATCAGATATAAATAAAAAACCAGAAGTCTCTGTCAAGACTGAAGCTCTACTGGTTTGTACTTATAGCAAAGGAAGAGAAAAGTACTTAAGCAGTTGGGAATTGGAACTTTACAACAGCAATAAACAGAATAATGATCCTTGATTAAGTCTCTTTATGTTCTTAGTGTAGTCTACTTTTGTGCCAAGTTATATTGAAATCAGACCAAAACTCTAGGAGGAATAGCATTTTGAAAGAATTTCACAGAAATTTCTATTTTTAGTAACGGCAACACCACTCATCGAAATCAAAAACCGATAAAAAAATTATGTATCTTAGTATGGTCTACTTGTGTGCCAAGTTATATTGAAATCAGACCAAAACTGTAGGAGGAGTAGCATTTAGAAAAATTGTTTACAGACAGACAGACTGACAAACACCGGATGCATTACTATGGCATAAGCTCTTCTGGTCTCTGACTAGTAGAGCTAAAAATTATGTAAAACCTTCGTTTTTTATTTATTTTTTTTTTTTTGTACATTATGTCAAGCCTCAATCAGTTGTGGAAAAAAGATCATGTTCCTTTTGTAATGAGGATGCCTCCTTTGTTGTTTGAAATACAACCTTTACTTCCAACATGTGCCAATTAAGTGTTGCTTTATTTCTGAGTACATGTACATAAATAATTTATGTTATTAAGTTGTTATTTAAAACAGGAAACAACACTTTTCCTGAAACTTAATTTTTGAATGTGGAAATAAACATGCATATACATTTATTTTGCAATAAACAAAATAAATATAAGGCTGATATTTTTTTTACTCTCCCAATTTTCTTCAAAGAAGAAAAAAAAATGAAATGGCTCTTTAATTTTTTTTCTTTTAAAAAAGACTCAATTCTGCTTTGTGGTTTTTAAATACTGAATATAGTGGAAGGTCAATCATTTTCATGGTTGCCTCATTCCTTTATTTTTAAATTTTGAAAAAAAAACAACATTGTGTAGAAAAAGGAAATTTCCTTCATCAAACTTCCTTAAAAGCTTCCAGTTTGCAATAATAATGACTTTATGTTAAACAGGGCAGTGAAACTTTCTGCAGGAAATTCTTTGCTCAATTTCTGACCCAGATAACTCAGTTACATATTTAGCAGTTTATGGAAATGAAACAACTAAACAAAGAATCTTTAGTAGTATTTCAGTTTTGGATGCAATAAATTTCCCCTAAATCCTTTTGAAATAGGCCTTTATCATTTTAAAGACAGCATGAAGATAAACAAACAACCAGATTGTTTTAAATCAGATAGGAGATCAAAAATAGTTTTAAAAATGTTGTTACGATATGCAGCAATGTATATAGAGCAAAGGGCACAAAAACAGGTCAATATCCTACAATGTCTTACCTGATAACTCACTAAATTGACAAAATATTAAGTTACATACAACAGAGACTTTAAGAAATCAGGGGTCCAAGATAAATAAAAGCATGCACCCTTGTACATGTTTTGAAGCAGCAATAAGTTTGTTGAAAAATATTTTGTGACATGAAATCCAAAATGTTTTACATGTATATATGCTACAAAACAAATTTACCCGTAAATATTTTGACTGGACATGCACTTTAAATAGAAACATTAAATTCCCAAGGCTCCAAATCAAAATAATACAATTGTATTCATTTTGTACTGGAAAAAATGTATTCATATCCCAAAGAATGAAAAATACACCTTTTTCTAAACTTCTTTAAAAAGGCTATGATATAAAATTTCATTACCAAGGGTAAAGAACTATTATAGATATCTAAAAACAGGTGCTACACAAATACAGAATGACTGAGTGACATTCAGATGGTTGGGTGGATCAAAATTAAAATCGTCCACTATTAGCAAAAGCACAGGCCAAAAGACTTTCACTTAAAACATGTTAAAAATGCAAATAAATCTTCTTACTGTCATAGCACATTTACAGAGCATCAACACACTAGTTATGCAAATCTCATTCTTGTCCTAATGGTTGTATGCACATTTCCTACTTGTAGGTATTCACAAAAAGTTAGTACTGAAGCTATAACACTTGTTATTAGAATGCATTTCGATAATGGAAAACAGCCATTTTCTCAATGCTTGTAATAGCATCATTAACACAGTTTTTAATGATGAAATTTAGTTCAATTTATCATAACTAATTCTGTTCCAATAAATCAGGTTTCTTAATATGATAACCATATTGGTAGTGTAAGCCTAATTCCTAATCCCATTATGAGAACTTCCAATTGATTCCTAATCCTAGCTTGCTGCTGTGTTTCATAAAACAGACTGTAATCTTTTATAATCAAAAGCAACTGTCCTGTAACAGGATTTATAATACATATAGTGCCAATTCTTTTTTTATATTGCCTGTGTTTTCCCTTTATTTCAAAGTAAAGGGTTAGAGATAAGTTGTAACAGGCTAGGAGCTGAGGTTTATGAACAAAATCTCTGTGGACCTAACAACAAATTTTTATTTCAAAGCGGCATTTTTGTCAATTGAAGCGGTCAATTTGGCCGGTAGCCGGTTCTTAGGGAAAACACTGTATTGCATATTATGCAAATATTTCCATCATATAGGGTTGTCTTTAATTCTTGTAAGAAAGTATATGCAGTAGCTGTGCACATATATGCACATACATGTATTATAATTTCCCAAAATAGATAATGGTGATCACAAGAGGGCTTAAACCAGTACATGTCTAAATTTAAATTCCAATACAAGTTTACAAACTGAGCTTAATATTTAGATCCTAAGCTAGTGTAAGTAATATGACTTAATCATATACAACACAAAAAACTTATAAATATTTTGAATGTCTCTCCATTTTGTTTCGACTTAGTCAAGATACTTAGTGAAGGAGATGGAGAGGGGTTCCTTTTTTTTCTAATTAAATGTTTTACTTTTAGTTAAGTATGAAAATGCACATTTACTTTGCCTCTTTATTTATTTTATTTTTTTTTGTATGTACTAAGTGCAAACCTTGCTGTTAATGACTGTTTGGTTGTGACACATGAACATGTGCTAATGTGCTAGGTACAGGGATATGGTAAATCACCGATGTCCAACAGTCTTTAAATTTTGAGAAATTATGAATAAGGTACCCTAAATGATTTCAGGGACTAAAACATGTCTTGGTTAATTTTTCACATTCATAGGAATGGGCAAGACTGTTCTAGCCGATTCTAATTTGATTGCCAAACATTGTAATGTAACAACACAAAGAGTACACAGGTACATAAAAATGAATTTATCATGAACCATATTCATCTGAGATTAATTATGAAGAAGAAATCAGACAGTCACTGTGCCTTTAATTTGGATTTTGGAAAGAGTCATCTAATGTTAAATAAACTATCTGTGATAGAGACTTATTATTATATTTGGCATATTTAAGTTCAATCTTATAGAAATCCATATCTAAAATAGGTATATTTAAAAGAAGCTCGAATCTCATTGTTTTTTGGAGTATTTAATATATAAGTTTATTCCAGGATGTCAACTGTGAGGGACCTACACAAAAACAATAGTACCGGTATATATAGGCACCTTGTACACATCATTACGCAGGGATTATTCCTCAGCATATTTACTACCAGGGTACTAATGTTCAGTATTTTTCCCCAAGAGAAAATTTCCCCTGAATATCCCGTTTTTCCCATTTGATGAGTAAAAAACTTCCCTAATTAACTTTTTTCCTTCATAAAAACTGGAAATTTTAAAGTAAAAAATTTCATCAGATGTGAAATATGGGTTTTCTTTTGCCATTTTATGTACTCTACATAAGTCCTAAAAATGCCCAGACTAAATTGAGTCACCCAGCACTGGGCTCACCTTGCACCCGTTGGAGTTGATAGAATGTTCTATTGTTAAAATGATATATGTCCTAAGGACCTGTTTTAACAATAGAATTCGTTCCATGTATTCACAATGTTGCAGAATAAACATATATGCCATAATAGGAGTGAAACGGTTCACTGCAGTATTTTTTTCTCGGTTCAATTCACGGTACAAAATCTCTATTTTCGGTTCGGTTCATTTTTCGGTCGAGATCGTCATTCAGTCAGGTTTGGCATAAAATATAAACATGCTCCTCCGTATAATAAGTTGAAAAACGTAAATTTTTGTGGACTTAGAGTTTGTAAAATAATTTTTAACAGTCAAATCAATTAAATTGATTTCTTCTATCCATTTTGCACATAAATTATTTGACTAGATCATGTAGATTAAGTAAAAGGAAGCATAAAACAACAGTTAAATTTGTTTCCTTCTATCAAAATGTATCGTATCGAAAATAACCGAACCGAGACCAAATTTTATTATACGTATCGAACCGTGAAGGAGGCGTTTCGTTTCACCCCTATGCGATAACTCGAACTCTTGAAACTAAAAAAAATGTGCTCGTTAGGACAGTTGATATGGACAGAAAGTGAAAACACATATGAAAACCTCTGATTTTTCTACTATTTAAAACAACTACAAATATAAATTTGAAAAAAAAAGTGTTCTTATTCTGTATTCGAATGAAAAACGCCAAGGTTACTTTTGCTTTCTGTCCATATCAACTGTCCTTATATAACTAGTGCGTTTGGATTACTTTTAGTCTGAAATGTGTATTGTAGGAGGTTTCAAGGGAAAAATTCAAGCATACAGAGTTCGTGAAATCTTTTTTATGCTGTCAGTCATTTGGACTGACTGCCATGTGAAGTTTGTCAGTCCAGACAGATTTCTATCAGTCCAAAAAAAAAAATTCAATAAAAAGATGAAAACTGTATTTGAATTTTATTATCAATACATTGTGCACCCAGCGTCAATAAACACTGCACACTTCATGCCAATTTGATCGTCATATTACAAATTTCTTTGAATTCTCGTGGGGATCCATTTTCTCCATAAGTTTTAATCTAGTTCAATTTTTCACCTCAACAACTAGTTTACCAATCATAGTTTGGCACTTGCATTGATCGAAGAAGCCATTACAAGATGCAGAAAAGCGTTTGAAAGGTTACAATCTGTCGTTTATAAGGAATTCGTACGAAATTTGGTCGGATTGTTGAAAGTTCTTCTTTCAACAATTATCTGTCATTTGGACTGACACTGAACACAAAGTAATTGGTCCTTGGTTGTTTTTATCAGTTTTGCCGACAGGACCAAAAGATTTCAAGAACTCAGAGCATAAGGTCTTTGAAGAATCATTACTTGACTGATCCAAGATGGTGAATCAGTCAAATACGGAGAAATATAACGTAAACAGAGGTTGAAGCGAGGAAGGGGTTCAAAATGGCGTCCTCCTTTGTGTTGTTTCATTATTGCCCTATATGATTTTTTTAATAAATACAATTTTTACACGCCGGGAGCAAACCCCTGTGTTCTATAAACTACCATTGAAGGTCTAGTGTGGCCCAAAGACCCCAGACTGATTTTTCAAATTTCTTCAAAAAGGGTAGTATCCCCCTAACCCTAGATCAATCCCTGACATCTTCTTCCTGACTGCTGAACGCGGTGAGCTTATCGGTCCCAACGTTACATTATTGGAAATATCCCAACAATTGAATATCTAAACTCGCAGCGCTTTTTGATTAAAATGTAAAACACCAAACATTCTTATCAAGTTTCTGTGCTAATCTCAACCATTTCTATGCTTCTAGCTTACCAAAGTTTGCTCGTAGTCAAATTTCTTGGATCTCTCTTCTTCTTTCTCCGCCATCTTTACACGCCATCTGTTGACAGGAATATCCTCTTTTACGATTGGTTCATTATTTGCATCACATTTTTACCTCCTGGAACAAGAGAACATATATGGAAACACAGACATATCTTTAATATTGGAAAAAAAAAGTGTAAAACGGTTAACCATCTAGGTCTGTATTCTAGCGTGAAGAATTTGATTTTTGCTGTGTTAATTTGCCAATACACAAAAATAGAGTGATATTGAATTTCATTTCCATACTTTGTGGATCACATTTGACAACAATGAAATATTTGGATCCATAATATCAGAGACTTATAGGCGTATATTAGTATATGGGTCTCTGGTAATATGTGATTTATCTGCATTCTAAATCTAAGAATAATGGAAAGCTGTTTTTTTTTCAGGTGCAAAAATATTGTATTTACTCAATATTGTAAAATTTTAAAGCGGTTTTGCTGCAACCCCTTGAATTCCTGTCTAAAATATGATGTATCTTTGCCATTCTTTTGTTTTTCTGATCTAAACAACTACTTCTATAGGCCTAGAGGTTTCTTTTTATCATCATAGTTTTCCACCTCTATCGTGGACACGAATGAGGTAATAAACAAGAATATCAGCTGAAAACCCGTATGGTAGTAAATGTAAAGAATATCTATTAACATATTTTTCAGTCAACTTGCAGATTTCAATTTCGAACGCATTTCCCACTTCTTTAAATAACTGTTATCAAATATGATATACGCAGTAATTTAAACCAGATACGATTGATTTTAAAGAAATTCTTCATTTCACCCCTTTACGCCTTTAACCCCCTCTTCCTCAATTGTCCACCAGTGTAACCAAAAAATAGCTCATATTTGACATGAATTTTTCATTGGTATTCTTGCAAAGTTTGTGTGTGTGTGTTGGGGGGGGGGGACTGCATGCTATGCTATAGTTTTTTTCTTCTGAAAATGAATATCAGCTTTCAAAATACATGTATGACTCGATACTTTTCTCTCAGTATATTTCAGAGGACGCGTTCCGTTTCCTCAAAAATAACGCTGGTGTGAAAACTTAGCGCAAGGTTATACCTCATGGACTTTCAAAACTGATACTCATTACAGATATAACTTTTTTCAGACGTAAGTGGTAATGTTCAAGTACACATAAAATGACAAACTGTCTATAAGGTTTATTTGCGTTATTTATGTGCTAGTATAGGGCCATCTGATGTTAATACTGTACATGTAGATGTTTTCAACAGGATACAGGATTATTGCAGTTTTTCAAGATTTCACTTTTGTCCTTTTCAAACTCTGATTTAAAAAATAAAATAAAACGTTGATGACTGCCACATTTTGATTTGTTTTTGTTAAAATTGTTTTCACTACCACTCTAAAATCAAAATGAAATTCATTTTTCGTGTTAATACGAATAGTGTGTAACAGACTAACGTTTGATTAAAATGTAGAAAAGTACTCAGTAAAAGATATTATCATGATTCCATTCACCATTTATCAACGCTCTTCATTTTCATTTAATTTCAAATGCACAGCTAGACGAAATATTCATCAATCCGTGCGGTTAAATTCTAAAATAGTTTTAGTTCGTGTCTTCATAATTTATTCATCACTCTTGTATGATCACGTAACCTTCACCCATTGAAAAGCACCGATAATAGAAACAGAATGAAAGTTCCCTGTATATTTACAACGGGGAAGAAGGTTGCCATAATTCCATGTAACTCTTTAAGTATAATGTTTCCTTTTCTCGCTTTTTTGAGTGAATTAATATGTTACCTATATACAGAATGATAAACTTTTGGAGACAGAGATAGTTTTAATTAAAATCAGTGAATCAAGTCTATGACCAAAATTTACCAATGACATGGAAGTGTTCAAATCTCATTCATTTCCTTCTATACAACTTGCTTTAGGGTTACACGTGTTTTCTCAATTAATACAAATTAGGTATCTCCGGAAACATCTTATATAAAAAATAAAGAAAATATTGGAGAATATAAAAACTGCTAATTAATTAAAGAGGATCGTTTACTCATATTCACTAAAAGAATTTTAGCCCCCTTCCCCCTCCCAATATACCAAAAATACCAAAATAAAATTACAAGTCGTGTGTCACTGTAAACCCGGAAATTTGAGAAATTATATTCATTAAAACTGGTTACACTGTAAATCGAGAGAATATTAAAGGGGGTACTGCGTTTTTCACTGCATTTCGAGTTCAAAAATGCCTTACCTCTTACAAAGTGTTCTAAATCCCTAGAAATATAAGGTTTTCTAACGGAGGGCGTCAATATTCCCGGTGTCGTCTGCCGCGGTAAATCACTCAACGTGTCAGTTGACCCATCAGCGCGCGCAGACAAGTGTGTACTGTATTTCTGGGGGAAATTTTGGTTCAAATATTCTATTTTAATTTACAGAATCTAACAAAAAGCATCAAGCAAGATTTACTTTTTTCCTTCTTAGGTAATCTTGCTACGGGTGAATTTAATATACAACAGAATCCACATAACGTACAAAATTGGTCATATGCTAAAAGGAACTTTATTCAAATCCCTGTCGTTCCATGAACTTCAAAATCATGGAAATCGTAAATGTTTAGTGTGCTAAAAACGAGATAAAAAGGTGAACTAGGTTATGTAATGAAATCAAATCAAATACATACATCTTTAGTTACACTGAAAACAGCACATCTCGTATCATTTTGACAGCCTATTTATGTACATCTTTCACATGTCCTTTCACATGACCTCAACAGCTCTAATTTTTCCTCTTTATGTCCATATGTGACAAATAAAGACAGTTCATCTTATGCACCAAAGATCATGAAAGAAAAAGAGATTAATTACACTAGCAATTAAAACTTAAACCATTGGTATCTGGAAATATTACCAAGGCACATCTACAAGGTAATCAGATACAAGAAAGAAAAGAATACACTATCAAGTAAATAGATATATTTCTTGCTTTATTTTATATCATTGTAATGTAAAACAAAATTATAAAACATTTTCCACTCATTATTTGTATCATATAATGGTTATCAAAAGTAAGCTCATAGACTTTGCAAGGTATGTACAATCAACGATTCATAGAAAACTTTTCTCTCTCTTAAATTCTCACTAAAGCCAAAGAAACATTTGAATCACACAAAGTATCACATAGATTTGGATTTTACATAAGAAGTCTCAAAATACTTTCTCTTCATATATGGCGATCATATGCAGCTTTAAGTAGTCATCTTTGTGTTTCATTCATATTTTTTTTTTCAAATACAGTAAAACAAAGAAAACACAGGAAATATTGGTACACACATACACTATACAATCAGAATATTGGCTAAGAACACAAGCACTGATTTTTGTTGTTTCAAGTGCAATAGGAATAGTTACGTTCATGCTACAGTTTATAGACATCTTCCCTACTGTAATTTTGACAAGAAGGAGAGCTCTAATGGCATGTATCTAGTTTGTTACTGTCTGAACCAGTGACAGCAAGCGAGAAGAAATTGCCTGCTAAGGTGACTGTATTTAATCTGTTAACACATCCTAAGGCACAATATCAACCATTGCACACTCCAAGTCCGAACACTTTCTAACATTAATTCGTTTTCACACCTACTTCAAAGCAAATGCTTTTTTGAACAGTTATTACTTCCATAAAACAATGAATTATTCTAGATAATGAATTATCTTAACAGATTTAAACAAGATGATGAAAAATGCAGTTGGTTTACTTTTTTGAAAGGCAGTGTTGTCAAAATATGCTGAGATATTCCATCTGAAGGATTCCAATATTGGTTGTAAAGTAATTTAAACAGCTTTTAAATATATAAATCAACACTACTCACTACAAATTATAAATGTACATGTACAGGTTAATTTGGTTATGACAACATTGTTTAGGCAAAACAGAATATGGTTTCTATTTCATAAATAAATGAAATCTTATAATGGATACATTGTTGTACTCAGAATGCTTCCTATACACTGTCACACTCATTAAATATACTTCACAGCAAAGGACACATGTACACACAATACATATCAGTTAAATATAGAATATTGCTCAACAACATGGTTTTCTTTTCCTTTAAAAAAAAAAAATAGTCAACAGAAAATGAAACAGGACGGAGAGTTTCTTGACTTGCTTGATGTGATGCACAAAAATGAGATGATAAATGATGAGTAGAAAACATTTCTGTCGCTTTGAGAACGCTTCAGATATACTTTCATTAAAACCATAAGTACCGTATTAAATTCTTCACAAATTATAAAAAAAAAATCAACAATGTCTAAAATGTTTCTTGAAGTAAAATAAATTGTGGCAATCCAATGGTTATAAAATTATAATGATCAACCCATAAAAAATACAATTTAATGCATTTCAAATTAAATGGAATGAAAATGGAATACTTTAATTGCACCATCATAATTTCATTTGTGATATAAAAACGAAGGACAACATGAACATGATCAATGTAATTGCATCACTGAACACAGAAGTAGTTTGTTCACAATGAACTTTGAACACCATTAACGTTTTGTCATTGTATATCTCTTTTTAAATTAACATCAAAAACAAAACAAAAAACCAATTAACGCTAGCAAAACAAAAAAAGCAAATAAGACCATACGTAAGTCTATACTCTTGTTCAAATGCTAACTCTACGAAACTCAAAAAATATACATAACAATCATTAACAAATAGACAAGAAAAAAAAAGCTGAAACAATTTTCTACAAAACTGCTCCTCGCGGGAAAAAAAGAGCACAAGGTTGTAAAAACTTGAAAACATTTCCTTGTTTGCATAAATAAGCATTGACATTTTGACCAACGTGTACGTAAACAAATTGTTCAATACGTTGGTACGATTCTGATCGTTGTGGGGGATCTTTGGTCCTTACAGCGTTTACTCGTCAGTTCTCGGCCTCTTGGTCTCTCGTGTCATCGAGATTGTGTGCTTAAAGGTGTACCGGGTGACCTCGTAATATCCCGGACAGTAGGTGGAGCTCTGTGATATGGAACCTTGGGAGTTCAGATTTATGGAGGAAGCTGTGCTATTATCCCTCTGTAAGGATTCTGGGTCCAGACAGTTTACGGAGTTCTTGTACTCCACCAATCCTTTCCATATCTTATTTCGGTGTGTTGTTCCAATCTTCATTTTTTGAAGATCCTAAAATAAAATAAGACAAATCAAACCTAGTCTTACTCATAAATTTAACAAAATAAGATATCCTGACCAAAAACATGTGATTTATCTGATGACAATTCCATTACAGTTCTCGTGAATTGCAACAATGTAGCTTTTCATACTACAGAGGAACTTGTTTAAAAATGGCCTTAATTCTTTACCTCTAGAGTGTGATCTTCTAACTGGCTCATTGTTACCAGGTTCTGTTGGTGGAAATTGTCTATGTACGCTGACAGGCCCAAGCTGGTCAACCAACTGTAAAAAAGAAATGAATTCAATGAAAATTATTTTATAATCAATTCTCTAAGTAGACAAAAACCCCTTTTTACTTCATATTTTTACTGGGTACCATACATTTCTGGATAGTTATCTGTATTTCTTGGAAAACAATTATTACTTACTACACTTTTTTAAATACATTGTACAGTGAAAAAATCACAATTTTAGGCTTATAGTCTTACGTTGCAATGCTATTGTCAGTGCCATTCAGCAGTTCCTCCTTTATTTGAGCGTCTCCGTTCTCTATCGGGATCACCTGGACAGCACCGTTCTGTGAGGAAGACACTTGAATCTGATTGGCTACCTCGGGTGTAAATGGGAGTGTGGCCTGTCTACTAGTTGACTCTGTTTGCACAACCACCTCCGATTCTCGACTTGCTGCTATCAAACTGGGCCTAAAAAATGGACACTTCAAAATTTAATCCATCTTAAAGAATCTACATACTTTTTCATTTTTTTTGTACATGTAATAATTGTTTTTGTGATGATTGTGTTCTTGGTCTATGTTTATGTTCAAGCAAATAAATCTCTTCTACTTTCTACGTTGAATTTACTTTGAACTGGACCAATTCAAACTTATGTTTCTTATTCTTTTATTCTGTAAAACCATTTCTTACTTAAAAAAAATTATACTCAATTCTTTTTTTTTTTATTTTTGAGAAACAAATTTGCACTTCATTGAATTTCTTACTGGAACATATATGAGAGAATACTTTTTGCTTTGTACGAACATTTTTTTTCAAGTTGGCCACATGACAACAGGTTGGGTATGACATACTTGAACCTAGACCAGTGCTGTTAGAAATCTTTTTTTGATATACTGTATACTAGTAAGTGAAAATTTTAGGGAGATGCAGGTTTAGCGATTTTTCCTTAAAAATGGGTATTTCATTTTTAGTGAGAAGCAACTTTACCAATTCAAAATACTCACTTAAGAAGCTATTACAAACAGAACACAATTAAATTTGAGCGATTTTCAATTTTAGCAATTTAAGCACCTTAGCTAAAAATGCCAAAATTAAATCCATTGCTAAAAATTTTGCTTATACGGTATGTATATTGAAATGTGCTTTGAGAGTTTTTCCAAGTCTATCTTGTATCACAGGTACATGGGGACAGTCCCCCCTTCAAACCTGGGGTTTGTTGGACATATTTTCCTCTTAAATCATAACTATTACTTATCTATCATGCACACCACAGGAAAAATTGTGAAAACACAAAAGTACCCCACTTTACACTATAACGGTGAAGATATGCTGCTCCGATTTGTTTAAGTTGCATCCTTGCTGGTCTTTTTAAATTATCTAACATTTATTTCTTTTTAACCTTAAATGTCAGTTTAACTCGTCTCCACATAAATTTCTGTCTTAGTTCATGCGATCAGATTAACTCTGCATGTCGTAAGAATTCAACAATTAATCCTTAAACATGATTGCAGTTAGTGCTTTGGAAAATCCTTAGATAAATGGCTAATACAACGGAAGTGTTTATAGAAAGTTTTACCACTTTAAGATAACATATGTGAGAAAAATACTCTTGCAGTACATCTGATAAAAAATCTCATACGTTATCGTAATAGGTATTACATTCTTGGTGTACTTCTGCTGCAGTTACCAATGGAAATTACAATACACTGACTGATATCATGTTTGAGATTAATTGTAGGATTATTGAGTAATCAAAACCAATTTAAGTGCATAACCAAAGACAGAAATATATAAAGACAATTTAAACAGACAATTCAAATTAAACCATAATGATTCTTGATGCAGCTAAAATTGAGCAGTTCGAATTTCAGATATTCTCAAAGCCAAAAAGAGGCAACAAGTGAACCTTGCTCTTTTGAAATGGAAGAGTAAAACTTTTTCACTGCAATTTGAAGACATTCCTGTCCTTTTTCCATCTCGAGCACTTCTTTCTTGACGATTATTCTACATACAAATACTTGTTAACTTTGATTGGCCATACAAAGTTTTAGCTCATCTCTAAAATAACTGTTTTGTTTGCATGTAGTTTTTATTGTCTCTAGAATAACTCTGTGTGGTCAAGTTTCTTTTGTAATAACAAAGAAGTCATGGGATAGAACTGTTGCAAGATAATTTATCTCTTGACCCTCCAATAAAAACAAATATCACTTTTGTTCTGGTTTATTTCATATACAAAATATACAATATTCCATACAATCACCATTTATTCCTAATTTTACTGGCAGTTGTAAAAATGCATGATTCTAGCATGATAAATCCCTGCTTTATTTTTCAGAAAGGAAATATAATGGTTTTATATATATTCTATTCTAAATAGTCCAAATTCAATATAAATTATTTACAAAATTAATATCAAAGATAATAATATTCAGCACTATTAAGGAGGACGGATGTAGTTACTACAACTAACAAATTCATCTTCAACAACAAATAAATAAAAAAAAAAATATCTTGAATACAATTAATTCCCAGATCCATTTTACAGATAAGCTAAAGAAATCAGCTAACAAAACATGTCATATACAGCATAATAAACATTCAGATAAATAAGTAAATAGCAATTTCTTAATTGCATAAATATGAACACATAATATATGGAGGAAGAGCCCTCCGGCAAAATCAGTTTTTATTTAATCATGATGAAAATGACATGCATGAAAAGTCTGTGGAGGATCAAGAATACTATGTTATGCTTCAGAGGGTTGGGGCGCAATGAAGTCATCCCAGCAGCATTTGGAAAGTCTCCGACACAGGGACAACTGGTAGCATCTGTAGTACATGCTTGCATCCTGTCATTAAGATGACTCGGTTCCAGAATTACACACTGGCTCAATCCCAGGCCTCTGTCTCACTAACAGGGTCGTTTGAGAACTTTCCCTGGCTTGGATTTTCTTTTCATCAATTTATTTTTGCTCTCACGGGCCAGAACTACCGACAGCCACCTACAACAAGTCAGGCAAGATCAGGGCAAAAGTCTACACCGTCAACTAATTGTCTATCTTCTACGTTTCAACTTCAGAGAACATAAACTGGCTTGTGAAACTGAACTCCTGCTTTAGGTTGAGGTGGCTGCCATTGAATACTGAGGGAAAGTCTATTTCAGGTTCCAAACAATTCGCGATAAAGTCACTATTCTCATATTCTATTGCCGGTGCATGATTATCTTTCTGTATTGAAGGCCTGAAAAAATATCAATTCACAGCTTACCATAACGGGCAACAGTCAAGCAAAGTCCTGATCAAAACACAGTGTTGAACAGGTCTTTGGGGTCAGTAGGAAAGAAGTGCTCATGCAGTAACCTCGGTTAGTGGAATGTGAACTAGGAATGCTCCCTTTCAATTTAATGTTCTGGATACCAGAAAATTTCAAAAGAAAGGAGAGAAAGTGGACAAAATTTTCTACATTAAAAGGTTCACGAAGATTTTTGATATCCTTTGTGTACCTTTTCTCAATTCTATCCCTCTTGTTCATTTAGCGGCCAACCACACCTCTTTCACTCGTACAGCAAGTGGTTACCAATACCAATCCATATTCAAGTACCTCTATCATAAACTAAATATCTTACATATTTTCAGCTAAACATTGAATAGGGATTGGTAAAATTGGTTTTCAAGCCACATACTTCTTCAATAATTTCATTTCTCTGTTGTTTTAAGAATTGAAAAAAAAAGTTTAAAAATAAGAATGGGACTTGCAAACCAATCTAAATATGCTTAACAAATGCAGTCACTATCCAAAACTCTCCTTTCAAAACTTTTCTTTTCATAAACAAATTATAAGATGATCGACTTTACAAGTATTTAAATTTTTTTCTTTTAAAAAGCCAATATATGATTGTATATTTAAGAAGAGTGTTAGTTAATGAAAGCATTTTGCCAAGACTGATACAAAAAAGCTGATCAAGCCATCAAATCATGCCAACAACTGCTGGTGTGATGGCTTGTTGTTATAACCAGGCAACACTTACTGTCTGTTCACCTCCACCTGCTGTTGCTTGTAGCGGTCAATCTGATTCTGAGGAACCATGGACGCAAGTTCTAAGGAATCCCGCAGTTTACAAAGAATGTCGAAGTTTTCTTTACCACGCACCTGTTAACAGAGGATTAATTTTTTAAAACCCTAACTAAAACTCAACAAAGTGAAAGTGAATATGTGTGTTCTGATAGGCCGCTAACACTTACTGTTAGGGTGAAGGATTCTTCTCCTCCGTCATCCAACTTCCTCTTCTTTCCGGGCATAATGGTTGTAATTTCTGTACCATAGGAGATCTTGCTTCCAACTATAAATAAGATTATCATATATTTGTTGAAATATTCACATGGAAAATTTTTCAAATTATTTGTCATACGTAGGACAATAAAGGAATGACAAATACAATAATACTTACTCTTTTTGGGCGACTGCTTGGCAGGTGGGAGAGCTGCCTTTTCGTCTGCCTTACGGTCCCTTCCAGGACAAGCACATATCCTTACTTCTACTGCCCGTCTCCCAAGCACTTGGTTGCTATAATGAAAAAATTTCAGTGTAAAAATCTTTTATCATTTACAATATCAATGCAATTGAAGAATTGTGTAAATTTGTCTTTCATGCGATAACTATTATGCTATTTTTTCCTTTTTCCTTTTTTTTTTTTAAATAAACATATTTCATTTGATTTGTTATTTTGACTGTATACTAACATAATGATTTAGATAAACTAAATTGACTTTAATCTGATTTGTTAATTCTATGACGCTTACTCTTTTTCCAGGGTGAAGACAATTTGGATGGGTCTTCTGTTAGGTCCTCCCACACAGGAACCCAGACACATGAACTGGAACAGGTTGGTTACCCACTCGGACCCTGCCTGGGGCTGCTCATGGGGGATTATGACGCTTTGTCTGGATGTGTATGAATCTTCTGTATATTTTGCCAGTTTGTGTTCACATCTCACTAAATGTGTTGGGGCGGGATGATCTATAAATTGAAATAGAACATAGAATTTAAAGCTATTAATTTAACAACAACTAACAATATTTTATTCACTGATGTTAATGTGAATAGGATTGGTCAGCAGGCTCAGCCTATTTTAGCCCTCTCCCTAATTTAAAGCTATTATGTAATACTATTGTCTTAAATGTGACTTCTTTTACAACTTTTGTTTACAAGCTTTCAAATAAATTTATCGAAAGATTTTTTCTCCTGCTTATAGTAAAATACACATTTCTAATGTGCCTGTGAACAGTAGATCTTTCTAAGACATTACTGGTGATTTTTCCAATAACGGAGAGGATTACAACTGATAATGACTTCATCCATACAGTGCCCTGATAACAAATGTTACATAACCACTTTAATCCATCAGATCACTTTCTATCCTTTCTTCAAACAAATTATAACAGGCTCATTAATACCTTGAATACATAGCAGCAATTTATAATGTCTTGAAATAATGCTTACTTTCATTATTCTCTTTGGATGTCGCATGGTTTGGACATCGCTTCACAGGTTCCTGAACATGTTCTGGTTTCATGAAAATGGGCATGGCTCTGATGATACAGCCTGCAGGTGGTTGGCGCTGTGTTTTGAAACGTACCGGGCAAGTGGTAGCCATTCTGACATATAGTTTCTTTAATGATTCGGAGTACTGAAAGTACAAAATGTCTCTTTTTAACAAAGACATACATTTGAAAATTACTTTTTCAACTAAGAGATTACTTTATACTCATGGAAAAAAACATGATTTATAGGTACAAGTGGATCAAGAATTATAATTGTACATACTGTCCATGTTGTTGATTTCGTTTCTTTCGATGGTTGCGAAAATGAAATCTGAAATCCAGAATCCCCGGCATAGTCAGTGCTAAAAGAGATAAGAAAGATTTAAATTTGTAACCTGTATACACTTTAACAAAGGCTAACAATAGACTTCATTTCATATACTGAATTCATTCAAAAGTAGTAAATATATGTAATTTTAAAATGTTTTGAATGATTATGAAAGGCACAAATTCAATGTTGAAAGCAAATAAAATCAATATGATTCTAATGAGGATGGGAAAAATGGATTTTAAGTGTACTCTGAATAAAAGTATTGACCTTTTTACCAATAACCATATACTGTAAAGGCTGTTTTCAAAACTTTCAGTTCAATGTGAAAAGAATTTATTGATTTTTATTGATTATTATCTGTTGACAATGTACTAGACTTTAGGGTAAAAACTTTCTTGTGTGTTAGTTTTATCTTGTTCAGTATGTAAATGATTGAACTTGAAGAGAAAAATTGATTTTCCATTCATTTCTCTTCTCTTTTTTTATCATTAAATTTTAAAACTTGAGAAAATTGTTTTCTACAAAGCAATTCAGTTTTTTAACAACTCATTCCTCCGAGTGCCTTCAGTGGGAGCTTTAATGCGACACACTTTGTTGACCAAGCACAATGTTGACATTAGATATTTTGAAGTGGTTTCAAGTTTGTTCATGTCGCTAGGGGATTTAAAGACGGGCTTTTATGAATAACTATACCGTTACAATTCAACAGAGACCAAGCCAAATATCCAGTTAGTTAAAATTCCATTCCAGTGATTCTTTTCAAAGTTTCTTTAATCTTCTCTACATAAATTTAGAAAAAATAACACTATGACCCTACAATAAACTGTGATATCCCAATTTCTATTAAAAATTCTTTAATTTGTTTTGCCTGAAATCCCATCAAAACAAAGACCCATTTTCCCCCTGAAGTTCTAATTTACTGCAAATTGCTTTATGAATCAATAATTCATACAAAGGAAATAGAATACTTACTTGGATGGAACTGTGGGAATGGGTGAGGTCATACTTGTGTGGGGCGAGTACGGTGGGGGAGAGGTGATGGTCTGAAAATAAAATCAATAAATTAATAAATGAAATACAAAATCAATTTTATCTTGCAGAGATCAATAAAATTGTGCTTTGACTAAAATTTTACCTTGTTCTCATCATATAAGGGATAATACTCATCCAATTCTTCTGAATGAAAACTCAAATCCAACAATTTCATTCTCATTTTTGAAATAATATTTAGACTTGTTTTAATTGTACAGTACAGAATAGTCAACATAAATATTCTGAATTCTATTACATCTGCTAGTTTTATATATATATCAATGCAGGGTGTCAAACACAGTAATTAACTTAATGTGTTTAGACAACACTGATTGAATAGCATCAAACACAAACTCTCTCATTGTCAGTTAAACAAACTAAGACCTGATGGCTTAGCTTGGCATGTTGAGTGAACAGTTTACATTTCTAATACTGTCTTAAGAATGAACAGTACTGTCAACCTCTCATGCTGACATTTTCCAAAACATACCAGGTAATTTGTATGTCCCAGCATGTGATATTTCATTTTTCTTTATCACTTCATTTTTTGGAAATCTATTTGAAATTCTTAATGAAACATGCCAACTCTATATATTATCAGTTTGTAAGTTTTTTTTTAAATGATCTAAATTATTCTTCATGAATGTTAAAGTGTCAGATATTGGCTTGTAAATTTCATTGTTTTTGTCTTTGGTGTTTAAAATTCAATTTCAGGTCCAATTAAATTTTAAGGTTTCTCTCTCCAGTAAACAGCTGATAACTTCAATGGAATGCTATGTATGCAGGTTGCCTATAACAGACAGGTAGTATACTTACATCATTGTATGGGGATGATGCTGTTGAGCTGCCTATGATGCCAGTTTGAGAGTCTGGACTCATTGAAGAGGCTGTTGATTGTGGAATTATGGGATTTAACTGCAACAAAAAGGACAATTGTTATATAAAGAAATAAATCAAATGTGTTACCCAATCAAACTGTCTATCATTTCATGCAATTTGTTTGTTTGTTTCTTTTTTTCTTTTCTGCAAAATTTAATATCATGTTGCACAT
This sequence comes from Saccostrea cuccullata, assembly GCF_032062105.1. Lineage (NCBI taxonomy): Eukaryota > Metazoa > Mollusca > Bivalvia > Ostreida > Ostreidae > Saccostrea > Saccostrea cuccullata. The sequence goes on from NW_026925056.1 coordinate 64,422, forward strand.
TTACAAATTAATGCATGAAACACCTATTGTCTCCAGTGGTTTACAATTTCATGATACAATCTTTGATATTGATTGTCATTTCTTAATTTTTGGCTTGGCAAAAAATATCTGGCATAGCTTCTGCATCAACCTTTCCAAAAATCAATAGCTCATGTGAGACAGGGGAAAAAAATATCTGTGACCTGTGTAGTTTAATGAAAATGCATTTACACTTAATTATCTCAACAAGGACTTGATTGCTCAATCTAGTATAAGATCAATGGAAACTGATGATGGGAACCTGCTATTCTAGATAAGCCTAATTATTTTTGGTGACCAGTTCCCCACAGATCAATATTTATCAGGGCGACAATTAATCTATCCTCCAATGAGAAAGCAAAGGAATTAACATAAAACATTTAGTAGGGAAATTTATGAAAATAGGCGAAGTTTTTCTTCATCTCTTTCTCCCGTTATATTTATCACAAATGCATGAACTGCCCCTATACCTTATCAGCCTGGCCTAGAGAAATTTAAATATTCTATTCAGTTCTCTAAGCCATAAGTATACCTACAGATATATCTTAAAGTATACATACATGGGTTGACAACCCATTAATGGGACAGCTATTTATAGAAAGACTTGGGACATGTCTCATTCCAGACTAAGAAATTTAATTTTAATTATTAAATTGATATTTATTTGTTATTTAAAATTAGGCTAAGTATTTCTAATTTAATTTTTATATCAAAGCAAAGAGAAATTCAGAAAAAAACCCAAATATTTTAATAATGTTGTTTTCTTATTCAATTAAATCAAGAGATGTTACTCTTTCATTCATAAGATGTAAACAACGTGTTCTCCACTTACCCTATATGTAGTAAATCCAGTTCTTTCAAACTTAATCATTGTGGACGGATGATGGTAAAAATAACTTAAGTTAATTTACACAGTACAAAAACTGTACCTTTTTAAAATAATAAATAAATATATATCACAGAAAGTTAAAATAAAAATACTCCTCACTAAAGCATTTCAAATTGTAAACTAGTTTATATGGAATAAAACATTTGCCTTTACACAGGTATAAACTTGTATAAAGTCCGTGCGACAATCTACCTGCCTGAACACGTAGATATTGGCAGAGTTCAATACCAGGTGATCAATAAGTATTTATAATATGATAATGCCTCTAGATTGGGGTGACGTAAAGGGGGAACAAAAGATTGATTTAAATGGATATCCGTCATGCATGAATACTTTACAAATACCTTGTTTTAAATTTTTAATGACTTTAGGTACTGCAGTCAATTTGAACAAAACTGCATAATTTAAATTGGCATTCTGTTGTCTTGGTTACTGGGGTTAAATCTATATATAGAAGTCCAGCATGGCTTTGTTTAGATTAGTGAAAAGGCTGTGCAAACAAAGATTTCATACTCCAAGCTTTAACTCTATGTAATATCTGAAGACTTGTAAACATTTAACCCAGTTTTGCCATAATACACTGGGCAAATGCATTATTAGTTTATGTAATACAACCCAGTTTAACAATGGCCTTTTAGCATATCCAGGTAATGTTCTTACACCTAATTAAAGGTAACAAAGACTGCCAGCAGGTACAGGGACTAGAGGAATAAATCCTTTGTGGTCTAATATTAAACGGGACAACAGCTTAATCAGATTAGGGCCTTCATTTATAATTTAATGAGTGTTGTTTAGCCTGTTTTAAACTTGATCAATAATATCAATGCTAAAATCTGGTTTGCATCCAATTTTTAAAATGTGGAAGCTCAGTGGTCCTGGGAAATTGGCCAGTAACCCGAATGTCACTGGTTCAAGTCCCACAGTGGACACGTGTTGGATTGTCTTTAGACAAGACATTTTACCTGTATTGTCTCAGTCCATCCAGCTGCAATGAGTACCAACTTATAAATACTAATGATAACTGAGATGGACTCATATTCCATTCAAAGGTCGGGTGTTGGGGGCAGGGGGAGGGGGGAGTCAATAACCCAGTTTGAGCATTACCCTTAGATTTTTCTTTTTTTTTTTTTCTCCTGGTCCAATTTTTAAAGAGATCAAATAAATATATTCCCAATGGAATGAAATTGATTGATCTTACACATTGTTTTAATCTGCCTTTCAAATTATCACACTGACAACAGCACTTTAAAAATATAACGAAACAAGAGTTCATGACACCAAAATAAGCATGTTATGTAAAAACTGTGTAGAGTTTTCATTGATTTACTTTTATTTGCTTCAATTGTTGTGTAAATATATGTAACAACATTGAGTAAATATTTCTGGAATATGGAACTCAATGAAAGCAGCTTTAATCAGAGTAAAAGTGAAAATATAAATCCCTCAGAATATTGTAAATATACTGGAGCACTTAACTGACAGTGGTCAGTGTTTTTTCCCCCATTTTGATAGATCTTAACAGCTAAAATTTTGCTTTCTTTGCAGAATATTGATATAAGATTGCTTAATCTTGATGTAAAAACAAAATCATACAGCTCCTATATGAGATGTTCTTACTCACAAGTTAAAGTTTTAAAGGGTTTAAGATTTCCCAGAGACAAGACCCTAATGGTTGATAAAACTTCATAAACATGATAAAAGAAAGAGAAAAAAATTTCAAAACTCAAACTTACAAGGTCTGTGATTGAGTCCTGATGGTTGGACTTGATTTGGAATCTTTCAATCTGAAGACTGGTGGTGTCATCGTCTTCGTTGATGTCTTCATAGGAATAGTCCAAGTCTCGTTGTTGTATGTGTGTGTATTGGCTATGGTAAGAAAAATACATCGATATAACACTTGTATCAGTTAGTACTAGGGATATTTTACTGTTGTTTTTGCTGAATATGTGTACACTGTTCACAGAAAAAACAACAACATATTTTCATATAAATTCTCATATTTAAGAGCTCAAAATTGATACATTTTGACATCTTCATTTCTGTACATTTTCAATTTCTTTTCAAACACATTTTTTTCAAAAGTACTTTATCCATTTTGCATACAGTAAAACATACTTATAGCAAACAAAGCATAAAATGAATTGATACTTAGAGCGAAGTGCTTTTCATTTCCTGTTAGGTTTTAAACATATTGTGTAGCCCACTGTTATAACAAATTACATTGATGACACAGCAAAATCCCACGTCCCTTAAACTTTGTTGTAAGTGGGTTTTACTGTACAGTGTACATGCAAATATATTTAAGAAAAACTGTTTACCCCTGATCTGTGCACTCTTCTAAGCTATGCCACAAGTAATCAAAAGCCTCCTGAGACAAGGGAGGCCCAGTGACTGAACTGTTCGGGGATATAGTTGAAGTTTGCGACATGGCAGGAAACTTTTTGCCAAATCTGAAAAGAGAGTTGATCCTTAGAATTCTGATTTCATGTACAACAGACGCACCCATCTCTGCATAATGCAAATCATATAATATGCTAGCAAAAAAACTAAATTGAATTAAGTTTGTTAATTAATTAATTATTTAACATCTGAGCATAATTTAAAACATGGCCATTTTATTTTTTTATTATAAATTTAATCAAAATTGAATAAAACAAACAAATCCCCTTAATTCTTAGAACCTTTACATCTATTTCTTTGGAAAATCCTCTTTTCTTTAAAGAAACGCCTACAGATGTCTCAATTTGAGTAATTGCTCTATAGACTATAATATTGGTTATCAGATGAGAGAACGATTTAACCTAAAAATTCTCCAAGGTTTCTATTGCCTGTTGATACCTAAATTAATGTACCTTCCATGCTTCGTCAAGCAAATACATACAATGTGCAAGTAAGCATGGAAACCAATTCTATAGAAATTGATCTCAAGTTTTTTCCTATTGAAATCCTTTCTCAAACAAACCATGACAGTCAATTCTTTCTATTTAACAATTTTCTTGACAAAATTTCTTTTGAAAATAAAGACTTATGGGTCAGAGAGAAAAGAAAGGGAACAACTGTCAACAAAAATGAATAACTGTTTATGTGATCTTCAATGAAAAGTACACAGCCATGGGGTTCACCGGTATAAGCCATTGTGCAAACAAACTTAACTGATCTATTTTCTTCACTGACATACATTAAAACTTTGTTTGAATTAAATTTTTACCAAAATTTATCCAAGAATGAAAAGAGTATAGAAAACAAAATGAACACGAAAATCTCCACTCCTGAAAAATTGCATATTTGTTTAAAATTACTGTACTTTTGCACAATTCATTAGCAAATACTTAAATAGCCCTAATAATTCAAAAACATATTCACATATAAAATAGTAATTTTTATACTGAACTGTATACCAACTGTGGTTAATTCTATCTTAAACCTAGTTAACATCAACCATAAATAAAAGTGCTTGATTTCATATCTTCATATCGGTGTATATCACACTATTTACAGAACTTTTGAAAGTTGAATCAAACTTTTGAAATGTTTGACCCCTTATCTTATCAATCCACAGAAATATTGAAAGTTTGTTTACACAGCAAAAACGAGGTCAAAATGACCAACTCCAAATTTCAAGCTACAGACACTTAAACATTTTCTAACAAAATTGAAACAAAAATAATTGCTAAAACATCAAAACACTGGCACCGGAACATGTAAACCGCCATTCGGCATTCCATAAAAATCCCCAAATCGACATTTTTACACTTCTGAACTTCGGTGTTCCATAAAATAAAAGCGTCATTCCTCATACTTACGATAGTAAAAAATATTGCCGTTTTAACGGCTATATATGAGGTAACAACATAAAAGTTATGATTGAACACAAATGGTGATCCTCGCACGTCCACACACTGACACTGCACTGTCAATATACCTTGATCAATATACCACGTGGTTTTCTATTTATTATGGCGGGTGCATATTCGCGGGAAACGCGTTATGACAGAAATCGGGGCAAAATGTTGAATTTAAATTTAAAACGAATAAGTTTTTTATACACTTACCTGTGTTTATAATTTAATTTAGCCATTGGAAATATTTTTAATCAAATCAAACATTTCTTTACTTGCTATATACCCATGACCCCAGGGATTAACTGTATAGATTGACCAATCAGCGCGCAGCACAGTCGGGAGTCCGAAGATTACACTTGAAAAGTTGTTGCTTATGAAAACACACACCTGTGATTTTAACGCTACCTGTGATGCAATTAACAAGCTAATTACTAAACAGTACGGTACATTTTTATGGTGATTGATCAAAGTGATTGTGAGTTCTGCCGCTAATAACTAAATGCAAAATGATGCACGGTTTGGGAAGCTAACGAGAAGATGGCGACTTTCGCATGTTGACACATGCTGATATGACTGTGAACATTGTATTTTCTTTTTGTGTATTCGAGCTGAGCATTCGTTAAACTGTCTGAAATATTTAAGAAATTGACATGAATTTTTCCGAGTTGTTCCGTCAAAGTAGTCAAATTTGCAAGTTTTCCCCCGACGGAAAGTATTTGGTAAGCAAACAGACTCGGTGACAAGATACATTACATATCAGCCCATTATGGTATTACCTGGTGTATTTTCTAGTGCACTTGGTTTCTTTATTCATACATATATTTTTCATGAACTTGAATGAAACTGTTCAATCGTAAATCCTACACCAGGTTACTTGAATATTCTTATACTTACTGGTACAAAATGTAAAGCAGTTGACATATTCCTTCACCTTGATAAAGCTATATAGCTTTATCAAGGTATTTAAAATACCTTGATCAAGGTATTTTACTCAAAAAAAATCTTTAAAAATTAATTCTTGAAAGTACTAGTTTTTGACAGTGTGTACATAAAAAAACTCTGGTATCAAAAAGAAGGCATAAAATGTTTTTCTACTGATTTGTTTGTGTTTAAAGCGACTTTCAGTAATTAATTTTTAAAGAAGAATTTTGGCATTTTAAAGCTATATAGCTTTATCGAGCTATATACACATACAGACTAAACATACAGAACAGTATCACAATATAAAAGCACATATACTATGTTCATAAATCATTATACTGATAAATCAGAATCTGTATTCGAAACTTGATTTTTAAGTTTCCTTTGCTTCCTGTATATGGAAACTATTCATAAACAATGCAAGAAAAAAAAAGCAACATATCAATAGAAAGTTATGCCTGCAATTGTGTTGCAAATACATTCTTTTTAGTTTTAAAATTTTGTTCAATCCCACTGTTAGAAAAAAAGAATATATGTACTACAATAAAAAATATTTAAATCCAATCCTACTGTTAGAAAAAAAGAATATTACAATAAAACATATTTAAATCAGATACATGAGAAAATGTAAAGTATTTTTTAAAATACTTTTTTAAAAATAGTTTTTTTTAAAATTAATGTTACATATTATACAATTTGGGTAATATGAAGTACCATTGAAAGTCTGTTTATTGTGCAATGTTACATATTCATTGTTGAGTTCTACCTCTTTGATAAGTAATCTGACAGCAAGGTGCCAAATTAAAAACTGTCAGGAATTAGAGAAAATCTGAAGGAAATATTAAACATCAATTGACTAATCAGCATTTAGGATTATGGTATAAGCATGATAAGTATTACAATTAACCCTCGTGTAAATTTTGAATGGGAGGGAGTTAACATGCTTCAATAAAAATATTCTCCTTTTTTGTATTGGTAAAAGTCTGTAAGCAGATTATATCACAAAAACCTGTAATCCACCAAATAACATTTTTCACACTCAAAACAGAGTTTTATGACATAAAATTTGGTTTAAGATACTTGAAAATATAACAAAAAAGTGCCATAGTTAATATATTATATATACACATGGATAACAATTGCAAATAATCTGTTCACTTTTTGCTTACATATACAATTATCCAGTAGGCATCAAGTGTCAAATTTCATTGTAGCAAAAATTAATAAACTTATACAGTAAATATGATACATGTACTTTAAAAAGAAAATGGAAAAAGGTGTTTTTTTTTAAAGGCAAATAAAATTCATGAATGTTGAGACAAGGTCATTAAGACTTTATTATTCGTGAAAATGATTTTTTTGTTGAAATTAATTTTGTATAAATTTATTGTGTTTATTTACAGGCATCTGTGGTTGAATTTCGCCTTGTGATCAGAGATGTGGATACACTACAGATACAGAATCTGTTCACATGCTTAGACACCATTCAACATATAGAGGTTAATGCTCCACTATTCAATTCAAGTCACTGCTTTGCTACCTTTATTCAGAATTCAATTAATTATAACCACAGTAATCGTAAAACTAATTTGTTATGCAATTTTAATGAATTTCTTGTATGTCATGGCGGATAGTGCTTCATGACATGAACAAAATGTTACAATGCATTATAATGCAAGTACATGTACAACATTTTAAAAAGTTGAATTGCATTTTACATTTTAAAAAATATATTCATTCTTTTAGTGGTCATCAGATTCCCAGTTTGTTTTGTGTGGACTATTCAAAAGGGGTGTAGTACAGGTGAGACAAAAATTTTTTTTAACAAATATTTTTGCAGAAGTTTAAATGGAATTTTTCTGCTTAGAGTATTTCCCCTTTGAAGCATTTCCAAGATAAGACACAGGAAAAGAAAAAGAATGTTTACTTTACATGTTCTAGGGCAAAAGACACTTCCGTTAATACCTAAGAATCTTGAAAAGTTTGTTAAATTATTATTAGTAGTAATGAATCAATATTTCAAACACTTATCTAAATACATATATATGGAAAGTTTTTTTTTTTGTTTTAAATTCTTTAACTATGCGAAATACAAATAAAAATTTTTAAAAGTAAGCATTTCTTTAAAAAAGCTTTGGAAAAGATGATGATCAACAAGATAAGAATAATCTTATCCTCTATAAATCCTCAAGAGAACAGAATGATCTTTCTCAGTGATAACTTATTAATCACATCTCTACACCTAGTCACCCCCTGTGATAAATTCATGGTTATGTCTTTGAAGTTTACCTTAATTCACACCCATTGTAAGACAGCCACATGAATTTCATTTAATATTTATAAATCAATGTTGCTTTCTAATGGTTTAAACCTGTTTCCCTGCTGTTATTCAGAAAGAGTTGTCTCTCTTGTTCGCAGTCTCCAGACTCTTGTTTATATATTATTTACAGGCATGTGTAAATTTTATCTTTTGATATGATTAAAAAATTAATAGAGTGAGAAGATTTTATCAATGCATGCTGTAAATTCCCAAAATCTAATGTGCCTTGCATCAAATTAACTATCACCAAAGTATTTTAAGTATATAATAAATAATTCTACAAGGACGTTACATGCTATTAAAATTTAGGAAATTTTGAATTAAAACTTAAATCATGATATTTAAATTTATCCCATTTTAACTTTAAATTTCTTACCACACGATAAAATTAAGCTAAAACACATTAAAGAAGCATATTTTGAAAGAAAAACAAGATGATTTGAAATCCTCTTCAATGGGGGAGAGTACATTTATTTCTACAACATGTACACATTTTCCATACACTTCGTATCTAGAAATATATAAACTATATGTTTAAAAAAAATTGATTAAGAATTTTCTAATTTTTCTCCCTGTGGCTTGTAGGTCTGGTCCATAGAACAGCCAGAATGGACATGCAAGATAGATGAAGGTTCAGCTGGACTTTGTTCGGCCAGATGGAGCCCGGATGGAAGACATATCCTAACAACAGCTGATTTCTACGTAGGTTATGGATGTTTTCAAAGAAAATTTACTTGACTGGCATTTAAAATAAATCTGCATTTTTCTGAGAATCATGCTTGTTTATTTAGCCAACAAGTACATTCAATGCTTAAAACTTGCATTAGATTTCTAAGAACATTACTTGAAAGCCAATCCTGCAGTGTATTACTTAGCCCCCAGAATTTGCATTTAAAAATGGGGGAAGCAGAATATTGGAAGTACATGCGTTTTTTTATTTTTATTTTTATACATTGTAGAAATGTCAAATAGATTTTCATGCATAGAGAAATAGTAGGAGAAAGGGTAAATTGAGTTAACAAACATTTTTTACTGATTTGAGAATAAAGGCTTTCCAGTTTTATAAAATGAAATTGATTAAGGGATTAACTCACTGATTTTGAATAGTGTCAGTCCCCATAGCTTCTCTGTCTTCTCCTCGTCCTCCCAATAATTGTTAATGTATGACTTTTGATTCTATAAAATCTTCAGGTCTATTGAAAAAATTTATGGCCTTTTCACGTTTTTTCCTTATTTGTCTTTCAACTTATTTGTGTTAAATCATTGCGGATAAGGTTCCCAGCCTACCATCTTTAATGTTTTTGAATTGGGTGGATATTTAATTGTGAATGTCACTTCTTGACAGTGGACAATTTTCAGGTAGATTAATTCTCAATAGGTTCTGTTGTATTGGCTCTGCCACTTTTTTAAAAATAGTTATTTGGTGTAAGGTCGTAAAATGTTTTCCTGGGGAAAACAAGTACTTCTGTCCCAATGCTCTCAATTTTACACCAATGCTTCTTTTCTCCCTCATTAATTGTTCAATGCATTTATTTTGTAGTACCTCTCTGTTAATAGCTGTAATGCTAATGCTTGGATTACAACTACCGGGTATACTTGTGTCATGTGCATTTTATTTTAACTGTGAAAAAAAAAAAAATTGAATTGTGACTGGTAGTACCCAAGATATCAGAAAAAAATTTGCCACTGCTATGTATAAGAGAGTGGATTTGTAATGATATGTTTTTTTTTAAATAATATATTTCTTTTTTTTTTTGCATATATCATTGAGGAAAAGGATCATTGATTCCATAACTTGCATTCATTTTAAGATATTTAAGCATCTAATGAGAGTGATTTTTAAGATTTTTATCTTGACATAATTGAGTAAAAATATAGACTTTCTGCCTTTGATCAAGTTACGTAAATAACATTCTAGTGACATTTATTGCTTCTAAATTTTATGTTTAAAAGCAAGATCAGATTGCATATTGTGGCTAAATTATTTTGATCTGATTTTTGTACAAAATGCATATTTTTTAATTTGTTGACAATTTTCTCAGTCTTTTCTCTCCCCTTTTTTAATGATAAGTAAATCTATACATGATGTTTATGGAATTTTAAGGTGTACAAGTTATTTTGCAGAGACATATTGACTTATAAAAATATATTGATTAATGAGAAAGAACACACCCAATTGTAAAATCATAAACACATTAATTAAAAAAATATTAACTTTGAGGTATTTACAACTCTGCTGTGAATTTAAAAGTTAAATGGGAGAGAGAGAGAGGGAGAGATTGAAAGAGAGAGACAGAAAAATTGCATTACTATAATCATAATTAATTAAAATACAATGCCCAATTTAAGAACTTGTAAAATAATTTTATCTTTTTACAGTTGAGGATAACTGTTTGGTCCTTAGTAACAAAGTCTGTCTCCTATATCCGCTACCCAAAACAGTGCCAGAAACGTGAGTAAAGTGAAATGCTTGTACATATCTAGATTGTAAGTGGGAGACATTAGATTGCAGACTTTTTGTAACATTATGCTTTCTAGTACTTGAATATTTTTTTGGGTAAAGCAGATCAAAACCTAAATTCATGTGGATTTGTATGTTACATATTATTAAATAAGTATTATAAAGATCAACTATCATTACTTTTCAGCATTAGACTACAGCAATGGAGGGAGGTACATGGCCCTGGCAGAGAGAAGAGATTGCAAAGACTTCATCAGCATCTTTGCTTGTGACTCCTGGGAGCTTGTAAAAGTATAATCAGTCATTCTTTTAACATGTCAATATAAATGTTAGCTGTAAATGTGAGTTTCTCCACAGCAGAGACCAGTGGCGGATTTAAGGGGGAGCGCACCCGGCGCGCGCCTCCCCTAAAATTGTCAAAGATAACGTAAATCACAGTTTCGTCTAGAAAATGTAAATGTGTCTTCTTGGTAGACCTCATTTTTACCCTACAAAATCTCTATTATCCAGGCGGTTCCGGGGGCTGGCTACCTGGACCCACTGGGGGCCTCAAGGCAGCCCCCAGACCCCTTGCCTACTTTTGGCGCCCCCTCTAACTTCAATTCCTGGATCTGCGCCTGGAGACACTGAGTGAAGAAGAATGCAATTACCTTGTGAACATTTTTTTTTTTACACATGTTCACTTAATTATACATTTTAATACATGTTAGTACTCTAATTCTACATATAGGCTAGCATTTCAACTCTATTGAAGGTATTTTAAATTATTCTTTTTGATTCAAAATTATAGCACTGTCAGCAGAAAATTAGCATTGTCATTAAACAATTTTTCTGATATTTCAAAATAATTGAATATAAATTGAATTCTGCTCAAATTTCGTCTTTTAGCATTTTGAGACAGAGACAGACGATCTGGCGGGTATTGAATGGTCCCCTGATGGGCGGGTCCTGGCGGTGTGGGAATCCCCAATCACGGTAAGTGGTGCCTAGTGCAATAATGTCACCAAATACTGACCAATCATAGGAAGTCTTCATAGTCAATATTGTCAAATGCAAATGCTTTATGTTTATTTAACAGCTGATTTAACCCAAGTTTCAAATTGCACCAATATACATTTACCACATTTTGTCTAGCTCAATAAAAAGAAATTTAATAACCTATATAACATTTAATTGTCAGATGAATTATCAATTGAGAAAGCTAGCTGAAATTTCACAAGTAGATAGAAGGTACATTTGATCAGCTTTAGATTTATTCATCTGAAATGTACATCTATTTTTATAGTTTTTCTTAAGAAAAGTTGTAAAGTCTTTGAATCAAAACTCTATAGAATCTAGGTATGAATGAATATCTATTTAAGGAGAAACTGGCACGTACCTTTTTTATGTAAGAGTACATGCTTTTGAATATGATTTTTTTTTTTTGCTAACTCTTAAGTTCGTATGCAGGTTCCTCTTTCGCTCATTAAACAAAATTTCATTCATAGGAGAGTGAAGATTTACACAACCTTGCAATGACAAAAAGAATAGATAACATCACTTTGACATCATTCATAAATGTTGTCCTATGTAGATAATGGTGTTTTTATCATGCCAGAAATCAAAAGGAGTGAAATTTAATTCTTATTGAGAGGCATAACTGAAAATAAAATTTTTACTGATATTCAGTTAGATTCACTTAATTCAATAAAAACTGTCAGGTGTGTCTTTACAAAAGATTGTCAGAAGAAGAAGGGTAAAATTGACGTCAGTGTTTTTTGGGTGAGACATTTTAGGTGACCACATGCATTTCATTGGATTTATTTTGACATAAACCATATTTTTTAAAAACCAATCGACTAAGTCAGATTTTATCAAATGACTACATTTTTAGAGCTTATTACAAAAAAATAGTGGCAGCTAAAGTGCATAAAAAAATGTTTATTAATTCCTCTACCACCCAAAAATCAGTCTGTTAATTTTATTGGTTTTGATGATGTAGGTGACCTTTTTTCCTGACATAAAAAAGAAAAAAATCATAACAAATATTTAATTCCAATCTATTGAAAATAGAAATAAATGATATTTTGGTAGGCTATAAAATTTGATGAATTTGAATTTAATGTAATGCTATGCAAAGTGTTATCAGAATGTGATTTAATTCTGTGATTGATACTGTATGTTTATTGCATTCATTGACAAACTTTATATAATGCATACAATTTTAGGAAATATTTTAAAATTAAAAAATGCTGCAAGAAAGTTGTGTTTTTTTACTGTAAAAAATTAGAGCAATGATACCTTTTATGACCAGTCTTTCAAGTCTGGCCCTAAAGGCAAATACCAGGTCAAATTCAAGGTTTACTCCAAAGTTTATTAACCAATTAGTTTGTGTAACCAAAGAACCAACTTTTCAAAACATTAGTTTAAAAGCAGTCCCATAAAACATACAATAAGATAAAATGTTCTGCTTTAATTCTTTTCAAAAATAAAAGTATTGTCTTCTGCCTGTCCAAAGACTGGTAAAAATCCAATCGAGTACTATCTCTTAGATAAATAAACCAGTTTTTTTCACAGCAATCTGTGTGTTATCTTAGAAGGTGGTAAACTAACTACTTTTACTAAGAAAAGCTAAAGTGATAGGTAAACAAAAGTGGAAAATAAAGATCAGACTAATTACCCTGCAGTGGCCCAAAAAAGTCTCTGTTTACCTTGGGAATGTTTTGGACTGTTGGGCATCATGTGTGAAAATTGGTTTTGAAAAGAAAATCAGATAAAGAGACACGAGTCAATATTTTGTCTTTCATATTCTCAATGAAGATCCTTATCCAAGAGTTGGTGATGCTTCTTTAGGGCACAATATTGATGTAATAGAGGGTATGACTTCAAAGTCCAGCCATTTTCACTGACAAAAGTCATCTTTTGAGATTAAAGATAAGCTGCAGTTACATACTTGAGTTAATCTTACATGTAATGGTGCCATCTAGAGTAAACACCTTGATGCAGGTAGCCAAGTAGAAACTAACAATTTATCTGATCAATTCCAAGGCCCCATTTTACTGATGAATTGATACCCAAAATTTTTAAGCGTGAAATTGGTATGAAGTTAACTTTAACACAAAAGATAAATGATATTTTTAAAAACAGATGTTTATATCTGCTTGTCATGTAGTTTCCATATATATCTTCATAATAATATGTCCAAAAGGCTACAGAATCATTTTTTTTTTGGCAGTTCAGAAATGTTGCTTTGGCCAAAAACTTATTGTAATGAAATGACACTTTAGATAGAATTAATGCAAAAAAGACACAGAACTGACCTTGAAGTTTGAGGGTTTTAAAGTACAAACTTATAAGAGGGGATTCAAATGATTGAGTTCAAACATTGCATGTGCTTTATCATGGGGGTTCAAGTCATTTGGTCCACAGGTAGCTTACATTCCTGTCCAGGGGAAAATTAATAGCTATTTATCTTTGATTATAGCTTGAAATGATGAAAGGTACCCATTGTTCAGGTCAGGATCATAGCATAAGATACTGGTGTTTAGAAACAGATTAAATCATTTTCATAAATGACCCTCGATTCAATTCAGAGTTTTACTTTATGACCCCCCAAATTTACAAATCTGCTTCCTTACCTTTGGTTAGTGGGTAAAAATGGTGCTGTACCTTTATAGTTGAATGGACATTTAGAGAACAAAGAAAATTGTTATGTTTAGATGTGTGCACAGAGCTGGCTTTTAAACAAGGTCATGATAATTCAATACAATTGTTTAAATATACTTTAATGGTTTATGACAATATGTTACTCAGAATGAGTACTCGAAATGAGTACATGTCTAATAGAAAAATAACTGGGAATTTAACCACAATTCACTATTTTGAAGAAATCTCTCATGAGTTTTGATTTCAAATCTTTTTCCAGTTATGATTTTAGTCAAAGACTCCTAAATGGTGAGACACTGTTATCCCTTTGAAATCTGTATAATGGTGTTAAGAGTTTCTGTGATTGGGTAAGGTGCCGGTATGTAAGATTTAGGCGATAATTGGTATTACTGCTGGACATAGCACCCGTTAAGCTGTACAGTCCTCCTTGATATGTAGCTGATAAGGAATTTAAAAAGCTGTCAAAAGTGACCGGTGATTTGTAAGTGGACAATATGACTAACTGACTGTAAAGATGTCATTCAGGACAAATGTATTATGGATTTGGATCAAAAGGGGGGAAAATCCCTCTGAACCATAAGATTCATACTGAGCTGTGATTAGCACATTACACAATTCTTCTTTTATCTTTAAATACCTTTTCTATGACTTAGACTTTTTCAGAAAATATAATATTCAGCAAAAATTGAGAGTTTTAAAGAAAGAGTCTGTACATTTTTTGTGACTCTTGTTTTTTGGCCATGACCTCTTAGACAAGTAAATCACTTTCGGAGCAAAAAGTTTTGTTGTTTTTGCTTTGCTGTGTTTTAAATTTATTCTTTGTGGACAATTGCAGCTCTGCTGGAAAAAAATATCTTGCAAACAAAATAAATTTGATTTTCAATTGAACATTATTAGATAATAAATCATATTTATCTGAGATGTTTGACTTTTTGACCTTTTTATGACATATGGAAAAAGCATCTTGAAGGCATAGAAAAAACAATATTCAAACCGAATCAGTGCACACTAACCATTTCTGATATATATTGTAATGCATGTCTTTGTGGCCGTAAAATGTTAATTCAAGGGTAGGTCACAAGTTTACTCATTGTGCGGAGAATAATTTATGGATGAAGATTATCCTTTTAACTTCCTGGGGGTAGCAAGTGTGTTTTGGAGCAGCACGTTTTCTGTTATTTAGCAATAAGTTTATCCTAGCAAGGATATATATTTTTATTTTTTTAATTTTAATTTTTTTTGAGCACTTAATGTTCACTTAGATTTTTTTCTTCAGAACTGTACCATTGCATTGTTTGTACCTTATTTTTATTACATTTAAATGCATTTCCACCCTTCGTAAACAAATCTGACATGCACATTTTGTTTTGATTTGCTTAACACTAAGAGTACCCATTTTGTCTTTTTTCTTTGGAAAATGAAGGGTGGGGTGGGCAGATGCAAGAAATTCTAGATCATAATAATTAAATCAGCTCTGATTGAGTATTCAAGTACAAAGTGTAGGTAACTTATTTTTTTGTGAGTTCATTGTCCCATTTCTTGCATATTTATGGATCATAAAAAGTAAATTAATTGACTTCAGAATAAATACAAATCAAATTAACATAAAAAGACTGGTTTGATCCAAGTTATTTGTCTTAGTAGGGCACTAATACAGATTCCTAAGCAATTGATGGACTCCTGAAATTGTTGTCTAGTATAGTTTAATGTCAAAATGTCTCGAGTTTTATTTTGTTTTTAGGAGAGTTGTTCATGGGTGGATATTTTTGGTGGAGATTTTAAATTTTATATGACATTTTATAGTTGGCCCCCAGTATTACTGACATCTCATATTTACAGCTAATTGGAGATGGCATCAACTTTTTAAGATTTAATAGGCCTGCTGATAATGTTTCTTGCTTTGTTATGGCAAATATTCCTTTTTTTTTGGAGGAAAACTTCATATACAATAATTCAAATTATTGCGAACTTATATTTATGCAGTTTTAGATATAATTCTGTGCAGACTCAGATATATATGGGAATATAAATTACTTAGTAATCCCCAAATTTAACACCATAATCAAGTACATCTCAAACATGAATAAATTTTACATATCTATGCATAATTGCTCAATCATACTTCTTTCGACAGAATATTTTTATTGGGTCGATCGAATCTCACACATGGGTTATAAGTTCTGAAATTCTAGTACTCTGTTCATATAACAAGATTATTTCACTGTTATCTTAACTAGAAAGAAAAATCAGTCAGCTGTGACCTGGTAGATTTTCCATATCAGCTGGGACACTATGTACCATAAAGTATAACTTATGTTTAAGTTTTCTTAATACATATAACTTATATCCTGGCCTCGTGTTCTGTTGAAACTGAAGACTGGTTTTAGCATTGCATGGAAAAACAAATTTTCTTAAGTGTGTTTTCTTTTAGTTATTGTTTTCATTTTTCATTTGATAAATTCACGGATTGCATCAATAATTGCGTAAACAACAAGAGGATGAATTTGATTGGTTCGGTAGATAAAAATAATCAACAAATAATTTCTATATTTACAAAAACCATTGACCTTTGCACTATGCAAACTTCGTTATCAGAGAAATCAAAGATTAATTACATAATCAGACTGGTATATGTAAACCTGCGTATATATAGTCTAGAAACTTTATATTCATTTTAATTGTGAGAATTACTGCATAAGTTCAATCTGGCATTTCTTGAGTATTCACTTTTATATCTGATTAGAATATGCCTAATTTCATTATTAAGTTACATGTAAATCAAGATTTTAATTACGCTGGAGTATGAATTAAGGGTCAAGTTTAAGGATTCCGTATTTACTTTTGATATCTACAATAAGATCGTAAGATTAAATCGAAACCCAATTTTAGGTAGTTCAAAGATCTTCTATAGACTGGATACAGAAATATTCACATTTCAATCCGTCCTACATCTAACTCCATTATTATAGTACGTTCCTTAGGTTTCAGGTTTTCAGGCATACACTGCCATCACACATTAAGTGACCTTAACCAACCCCTGGCTTTCTTTTCACCTTTTGTATATGATTGACATGCTGATGATTGGCAGGTAGAGGGAGAAAACAATAACGGGCCTTAAAATCAAAAGATAATGGAAGGAATTTAATACAGGCAGCAATTTGTGGAGAACAATAATGTTTCCCTATGGTCACAATGTTTAATCTTCCACAAAGGTGTTACAGTGCTACAGGGGTTAATTACAGGCGGGTTGTTTGTTTACCTGCAATGCAATTTACCTGTCCAGCTTCAATCATTTCATTCATTTATTCATTTCTCATGGGCAGTTCAATTTGTAAGTGATATATATACATTCACAGTAAGGTTTGCATGATAGAGTCATTTTATACAGACTGACTCAAACCAAGGCTGCATGCATATCCATTGAAGAAACAAATGTTTGATGGCATATGCAGTGATTTGACATCTTCATTAACATATTATTTAAAAGCATAAAAATTCCACGAAGTGTCTTCTGATTGAATTGGAAGGAAAAGTGAAACTATATATTCATGGTTAACATCTGATATTCAGTAGGTTAGGAGATAGTGGCAATAAATGTTTGCAGAAGCATGTTCATTGAAATTTCATAGGAACATTTAAAAAAAAAGCATTGCAACTTTAAAAAGTGACAGCCCCTTTAAGGTACAACAGATAGCATCACCTTGTTTTGTCAGAGTTGCAGATGTTGCATATAGCCCAACAGTTACTTAAAATACTGATTCAAAGTGAGACATAAATAAGATTGTTACCTGCATCCAGGGTTATAGGTCATGGCAGCAGCCTCCATGTGGTTTCTGGGCATGGACGGATACATCCTCTGGGGTGGGGGCAGATTGGGCTGGCGGGCACTCCATATGGGCACTTGGGGGATGTTGGGTATTTCTGGCACATGGGACGGCATCATGAGTGGAAGACGGACGGAATAAGTGCTGGCTCTCTCTCCTTAATGTCAGTGAGACATACAGCTGGACGGATGATCGGGACACCTGTTGTGATGTCAGGGTATCTGCCTCGGTCTGTATCCCACCTCCTTTAAATCCCTGTTACAACTGTCAAAAAATGTGCTTGTCATTTAGAAATAGAACTTTTGGATACAGATGAGTGACTAGAAATAGCTGTGGCATCAAGAGGTGTTAGATAGAACGTGGTTTAAACTTCGCTCAGTTACTCCAAGTTCCTACCACTGACAGGTATAACTCGAATGGTGCCGCTTCAGTAGCGTTCACAAGAAAAATTGCTAGAAACAAAAAAAAGTGGAAGACATGTAAACTCTGAATGGCTATTGTCCGAAAACCTGTTGAAAAGAAGGACATTTAACAGATCCAACAATAGGATCACCCCAGGAAAAGAATTTAATTTTTTTTTAATACACACTCTCCTTCCTTAAAGTCTGGGTGCATTCTAAAAGTTCTACAGATAAGGGTAAAGTTAACACAAGATTGCATCTGCGATAGCTTAGTCTCTGTGCAGTTTAATTTAGGTGTGGTTTGCATTTCGACTGTACTTACCTAGAAGCCTATGTGTAGACATCTTGTCTAAAATCTCACTGATGTTTGTTTGTTTTTATATAATTTAACAAATGAATCGAACAGGAGAAAAGAGGACATTTAAATATTGATGCTAGGCAAGATAATAATGTCAAATTGCAGGAGATGCTCACATCTGTTTGATGTAAAATTTATTTACCTTGTTTATCAGAATACCCCTTATTCTATACCAAGTATATGGAAAAATCTATCATTAACACTTTCATTAAAATTCATCATGATGTTTTGTCATGTAGTATATCACAAAGGAAATTTAATTTCTGAATTGACAAAACAATTTTTACTTGAAGCTTTTTAGCTCACCTGAGCCAAAGGCTCAAGTGAGCTTTTCTGATCACAATCTGTCCGTTGTCTGTCGTCGTCGTCGTCGTTGTCGTTGTTGTCGTCGTTGTCGTCGTGTCGTAAACTTTTCACATTTTCACAAAACAATTTTTACTGGGTGAAGGGGCTTCAAGTTTGTTAATGAAGGGCCAGCTTTTCCAAGGGGAGATTCATGAATTTGTTAAAAATTAATGCATTTTTAAAAAATCTTCTTTGAACCACTGGGCCAGGAAAGATAAACTCATATAACCTTGAATCAAGTTTGTGACCCCCGGGGCAAGGGTGGGGCCAAAATGGCCAACCCAAGTTTTACATAGGAATATAAAGGAAAAATCTTTAAAAATCATCTTCTCCAGAACCACTGGGCCAAGAAACTCATGTGGATTCATCCTGAGGTAGGGCAGTTTTTCTTCAAGTTTAACATAGGAATATATGGAAAAATCTTTAAAAATCTTCAAGGTCACTCATGTGGAATCATCCTGAGGTAGTGTAGACTCAAGTTTTTTAAAAAGGTTTATTTTGAATATATAGAAAAATCTTTTAAAATCAAGAACCACTGTGGTAAAAAAAAAAAATTCAAATGAAGATTTACATAGGAAGATATAGGAAAAATCTTTAAAATTTGTTGAATAAATGAATTTATACATTTTGTAGGGCGGGGCCAAAATGAACAAATTTACATAGGGATATATTGGGAAACCAATCTTCTTTTCAAGACTTCAAACAATTAAATTAGGTAGTGTTAGATTTCACTGTAGCCCCCCCTCCCCCAAACATCATCAGTAAACTTTCAGGCATTTGCATCAAATAGCGCTGTGGCCCCTGGGCCTCTTGTTTTAATCAGCTGTTTTTATTTGTTGTTGGAGAAATAAATTATAACCTTGAATCAAGGTCATGTCTCATTAGGTGTACAAGAAGTGTCAAAGGGCATTTCTTCCTTGGTCAAGGTCATTGTAACTTGCGAGTTTTAAAAAGCTTTATTGTGATGAAGTCAAAATTTTGTGGTTTGAAAAAAAATTTCAAATGAATGAGGGAGTGTAAAATTGTTGAATAAATGAATTTATACATTTTTCAGGTGAACAAATTTCTAGATCTTGAAAGTTTCAAGAACAATGAAAAAAATTAAATCTTTTGGAAATGAGTGATTTCACTGTAGCAAATTGCTTGGCATTTCATCAAATATCTTCATTTGACACTCATTTCCAGTGTCTTCAAATTAACTATAGTACATAAAAGTGGAATCTAGCTAAGTCTTTCTTTAATATTCTGGAGAAAATAGCAGCTTCACAACAAAATAATTTGCCAAATATTTTAAAATTTCCAGGTACGTTTTAGTGAAATCTCAACTTCCTGAAAATTATCACAATCAGAAATGGTTGAAGAGTTTTGTTCAAGTTTGAAATTTTCAAGTCAATGACTTTTGAAACTTTTTATTTTATACACTTTAAATAATACAAATGCAATTTTTTGAAGCTGATGCCTTTTTAATTGAATTGATAAAAGCTCTCTTAAAAGACTGTCATAAAGGCTTACTTCTCTCAAGGATGTTAATGAGGAATTTTAAAATAATTTTCGGGAATCAATTGATACAATCAGTGTAACAAATGTGTTTATTGGAATCATCATGATGTGAATAAGCATTAAATGCACATTTAATCTAAGAACTTTGTACATTTTTGACGCAGTTGGCCACCTTTGTTTAATTACTGTGCAGTAATTTATCTGTAATTGCCGTGAACCTAGGCACGTACAGTTCTTTGTGGTGTTTTCTCAAGGACATATAATTGTCACCCGGCTGGCATCACCCTCAGCACGCGTCAACCGTAATATGAACAACTTACTGGATTATCATAGCACCGATCTACAATGTACACCTAACTGTATCTTTTTGTTGTTGACAAGCATCTTTAAGTGTTTTATGGACACAGATTCAGGTTTCGTCCTCTAATGAATTATTCAGTGGATGATGCCGCTTTTCTTTGTATCTGGTCGTAAGGACCACAGAAATTTAGAGGACAAATAAGACGTTTTCCTGAGGCATCAACCATTTTACTTGATAATTTATTTACATAGATACAAAGAATGTCATTTGGTGGACCGATGTAAAATCTCTCGCGTAATTTACCCTCCACGAGTTATAAGGGTATAAGTAACACAGTGTCATTTTCAAATATGCAAATGCCAGACTCCTGTATCTCAAATCAGAAAAGAATTTTTACCGTTATTTGTGTATCAGATTTTTTAAAAGCCTCATAAATCATATAGCCTATAATCTGCAAAAATTTTAAATTAAAGTATGAATTTTCATTTGTGTAAAAATATCACGTGACTTCATCAGCTGCAGATATGCTAATTTAATTAAAATGAACTAGACAGACTCTTCTCTTAAGGTGACTGACTACAGAAATAAAAATATCTGGGCAATTTTAGAAAGGGGGTGGGGGTCTGGGGTGGGATAGCGGGTTACAGTATGTTTTTGAGAAATTTTCTTTGGAAATGGAGTAACACATTAGCTTTAACAGATACCTGAGTACTCTGTACTTAGAAAATGAGAAATTCAACAATTGATTATTACAACTGTTAGTTATCAAAACATTATATTATATATATTGAATTCAAATTTTATTTATCAGTACTTATCCCTTGATAATTCAGAAGTGCTTCAAATCTTGTTCACAAGTAGATCAACTTACAGAGCTGAAATAAACACATCTAGATCTTCTTCAAGGGGGAGACCTGATAAAGATCTCCATATATATATTTTATTTTTTAACATTTTGCTTTGTATATTGTCATTTCCCTGAGGATGTATTTATTTTAGAAGTCACTAAAATATTCCCAGATGTAAAGTTTTTTTTTAATTGATATAAATATTCTAAAGGCTTAGTGAACTTTTATCATGATCAAAGTTTCTGTGATATACTTTTAAAAGATTTTTCTCATTTACTTTGCTTTATATTTTCATTTTCTGAAAAAATTGAGCATTGTGGCCTACAAGTCTCTCTCTCTCTCTTTGTATTTGCTGCTATAGTACTCCTTTCATTGTGTTTTAATCCCTATATAAGGTCAAGAAATGGTGAAAAGGTAAATGATTTATCAAGACAAAAACAACAGATGTGCTCAAGATTCCATATCTGATAAAAAAATGTATTTATCTTGAAAATCATCTTCAATATTTTCATTTCAACAGGGGGCAAATTTTCATTGCTTTATTGCAAGTTATAAACCATGCTACACCATTTTCATAGGACATTATTGTTCGCTAAGAGTGTTATCTATTTTTTTTTTATTAATAATTCAGCAATATATTTTTAACAGTTGTACAGTGCAGTTATGTTAATTTATTCTCAACTCAGCATAAATCTGCTAATTTGCATACTTAGAATATTATAAAATTAATGTTGAGTTCATTGACATGCATATAGTATCAATGTGGGTGCATTGGATCATGCACAATAATAATAGCATAGAAATCTTATGTAAGGTGTGTGCAATCTATATATCATTTGCAGGTGTTTTAGTCAATAAGGAAACCTACTGAAAGGTTTTTATTACACATTACATGTATACAATTGAATACTTTCTAAAGACTTTACTTTGAAATTTGTCATTCTCATGCTAGTTGTATAGAGTATCATTTCATACAATCAAAATTCTGTCTTCAAGATTCACTGAGATGTAGATTAAAACATACCACATTCAAGGAAACATTCTCATACTTAATACTGGTATACATCTTTGCAATGAAAATTTTTAGAATCTATTTTTATTGCAAGTTACAGTATACAAATAAAAATTGTAAAATTTTTAATAAAAGTATTCTTTAAATTGTTTTTAGTACAAGGTTCTCCTGTACACAATCGATGGAAGATGTGCGGTTAAGTTCAGTGCTTATGAGAATGCCCTGGGCATCAAGTCCCTGGCCTGGTCCCCTACGAGCCAGTTCCTGGCAATCGGCAGCTTCGACGAAAAGGTACCAGTACAGAGAAATTGAACACCTTTGCTTTAAATCACTCTTAATTTTAAAAAGGAAGGTTGATTTTATCGAAATTCTAAATTTAACTTTTAATATCAAAAGTTAAATCAAACGTGAATTGATAGATTGTTGCATTGAGTTAAAAGTCTTAGGTTAATGCTGCATAGCGGTACATGGAGTACTTTATAGGGCATAAATTAACGAACATGTGCAGTGAAACCCTATACCTGTATTACATAGAATTTAATTTTGAACCCGGATCTGCCAATAATAAGGAAGTAATCTAAGAATTCTTAGAATGACGTTTATTTCTTTATTGTTATAAACAGCTGATACGTACATGATACACTCCCGAGAAAGTAATGTTTTACTTTATGTCAGTAGTTTTTGACAATGATACTATGTACAGGATATTAATCTCGTTTGGTATATTACCAATTATTATGCTTCCTGTCAGTTTGTCTCTATATAACCCATACCCTACTATTCTCGCATAGTAGTCTTATGATTTATATAGCGTAAACATACTATGCCGAAATAGTGCACGGCTTTATTTACTGAATAAAATTCTTCAGTGCACACGCCGGGGATCGAACTCAAGATCATGAGATTGTCAGTCCGATGCCTTATCGATTAAGCCACAGAGACGATCACGAATTATTGGAATTTTATAAAATATATAAACTTAATTTATACAATTGACACAAGAAGGAGAAAATAGACAAATTTTATTTGAAAACAGTTATATTATTCTAAGGAACCTTACATCAATATGTACAACAAAGTTTCAAACTAAGTACATACAGATTGTTAGATGAACTGATTTCGTAGGTCATTAAAACGCTTTTTTATATGACACTTGATTGAAGGATGTTAAAGACAATTATCAATGAGAATCGACGTCTGCAAACAAATAAGTCTTACTAACAAAACAGAAAATAAAGAGGAGTTGCTTTGGGACAGAAAATCCTGACTTATTTAGAGAAAATACTAGTAACCAAAATAACTAAGCATGCAACCAATTTTAGCATGAAGATTTTGAATGAGTTCTTGCAAGTGCGCTGTGTTAGCACCGATATTTTCAGGAAAAATTCAAATGGATTGCCGCATAAATAATTACAACAGTCAGCATAATAATAACAATAGTGTTGCATTATGCATGTACTATGCCTAAATAGTAGGCAGGGTTTGACACATAGTGCACTCGCCTCCGGCTCGTGCACCATGTGTCAAACCCTGCCTACTATTTAGGCATAGTACATGCATAATGCAACACTATTATATAAGTATGATGACATAGGAGTCACAATGAAAAAATTGATTGATTTGAAGTTACTGGCCAGTACTTCTCAGAATTTTATTGTAATTGTGGGAAAAAAAAACATTCAACGAAGCAAATTTTCCCCATCACCAACAAAATAATCAGAAATTGATATTTGCAAAGAATCATATAAAGATACAAGTTCATCTTAACAAATTCTGACTCATGTGCTATATTTATAAACATGATACATGTATACCAGTTAGTTAAAGAAAGGAACCATGCAGAGTAAAATCTTCAGGAATTTTCTGCTTTCTTTAAACCTTAAAAGATATGCAGTTTGTCATTTATTATCTATGATGCAAATTGGTCTGTTTGTATTGACTTGTTGTGTTTTACCTGTATTTCTAAACATATTTTTTCAGCCAAAATAATAATCTTCAGGCTTATCAAGAAACCTCTCTGTGCATTTGTCAAATATTGAATGATAAATGATTTGATGAATGAGATAATCCCAGCATGCTCCTTTTTTTGAGCAAGAATATCTTTAAAAGCTTCTGATCATGTGATCATGCTTTTGATCAATTTAATAAAAATTTTATTTTTCTGACAAATTTTTTATGTATGTAGTTGAATAATTGATTTTGATGAACAATGTTACCATGGTAACTTAACTAAGAATTTCTTTGAAATGCTATCAAAATGCTACTCCTACTACAGATCTGGTCTGATTTCAAAATAACTTGGCACATAGGTAGACTACACTAAGATATATAATTCTATACATTGTTTTTTGATTTCAATGAACAGTGTTGCCATGGTTACTTACAGTAGAAATGACTTCGAAATGCTTCAAAACTCTACTCCTCCTACTTTTTGGTCTGATTTCAATAGAACTTGGTACACAGGTAGACAAGATGCACTATTAGATACATAATTCTATTTATTGATATTGCACTGTTGTTTCAAATCCAAGTGCTGCTTTATAAGTACAAACCAGTAGAGCAACCATTTCATCAGAAACTTTTGGTTTTCATTTGCGTTTCCAGACAAGTACACTTGTACTTTTTAGAGATGACCACACTGTACCACAGGTACCATGTTAAAATGACCTTTATACAATACTTCTTTGTATGTTTGTATTTCATTATCTGTCCCCTTGAAGATAGTGCTGTATAGCTCTATATAGCATGAAGGTGTGGAGGGAAATTCCAAAATATACAAAGGTCATACAGATTGCATGGCAATGAACAAAAATTTATGATGTTAAATTATTTCAAAAATGTTTTAACCATTTCACTTAATGTGATAGAATGATGGGATCAAACGATTATATGTCCATGTTTATAGAGATTTGGAAAAAAGATGATCATATAATTATATTTTCATGGTTTTGTGATTGCATTCAATGGAAAATATATCTTAATAACCAAATGCTTTCATAGTAATAAAAAATATTCTAGGTATGTTTGAAGAAATATTTGAAAGACAGAAAAAAAACATTTTGAGAGAAGATTACCCAGTATTTGCACATTAAGCATCAAATTATGCAAATTTTTTTTTATATTTGAACCATTATGCATGCAGATTCACATGAAAAACCTACCTGAAAGATATTTGTCACTGAAGCCTACTTTTTTCATCCATCTTGGTTCACACAACATAACTTTGTGAGGTATAAACATCAGAGTTTTAACCCCTGGACCCAAACTTTACTGATAACCCCATAACTTAGCGGGAAGCTGTCCTTTATCTGAGTGTAAGACAGGGGGATGTCACAACAGACCTAAGATGTCTGTCAAATTAAGGTGGGAATGTACTAGTTCATCAAACAGTGGATTGGTAGTCCATCCTCTGAGATTCAAACTCTATCAGTATGAACATACAATAATTATTGCAAAATATTTTTAATCTATATCCTTCACAGGGGAACTAAATGTGAGCTGATTCCTTATAATCACTCTGTATAACTTCATATAACTTGGTTTATTGCTGAATAAATGTTTTCATTTCAATTTTTATTTAGATCATGCTCTAAATAATTTTTGCACCTTAATTTTCATCTTTTTGTATATTAAAAGTTTGATTTGTTTAAATCATGAAAATTTTACAAGTTTTAGTTAAACATGAAACATTAAGTGATTGTAAATGCAAAGAGGGTCCAAATTAGTCAAAGTGTCCTTTTCTCCTTCCGGGGAGCTAACTGAAGTGAACTGAAAATGTAGCTATCATTCAAAAATGGTTTCCAAACTTCAAAATGGTCAAAAGATGTCATTCAAACCAAAACTCTAGGTCTTTGTGATTTGATAGACTATATGTGAGATGTAAAATGAAGTTTCATATTTTTCTCATTTAGGGGGTGTGCATTTTTCTGCGTTTTCTACCATATTTACCACTAACTATTATTAGATTATTTTATCATGATACATGAATTCATTTTTATCTCAGCTAGAATCTATTTAGGAATATTCAAACATTAAGTTGACTCTAATATATTTTTTAAATGTGTATTTGCATGCACCTAATTTTTTGGTCCTGTTTAATATACATGATTGTATTATAAGTATTTTATAACTTGTATTTTTGAAATTCATAGAAAAGAACACATTAAGTTTTGTACCTAATTTTGAATTAACTCAAGTTTGAATTTGGTTAATGAATTCAGATGAAAAAGTAGTTTATGGATGAGTCTATTGATAGCTGATGCATGTTGAGGGTGATTTTAACCAATATCACCGATTTCTTCAAGCTAATGATGTTAAGACTTATCTCTGTATCTAAGGGGGTAATATTGAATATAAATGTATCTGTACGGAATATTAAAATCTCATCATAATCATATATGGCTGAATTGGTGCATTAGCATAATATCTCACCTCATTATTACATAGGATATTTCTTTTCGTAATTATTAAAATGTCAAAATATTGGAATGATAGGTAAGTAATAATTCTCAAATATTTATGGTAAAAAATTGGACTAAAATTCCAAATATGATGATTTGAATAAAGCAATTTTACGAGATATGATAATGCATATGATTATGGTTTAAGTAATTTTTCCCCTTAAATGCTTGAGAAGTTGATTTGATTGGTCGATATGATTCTAGATTGAGAGGAAGTATTAAATAGAAATATTTTCTCCATCACACCTGCAAAGGTTTAATGACGGTATTGACAATGTCGCAAGAATAAAGGAATCATATGGTGCAGTGATTAGACTGAATTTTGTGCAAATAGTAAACAACTTGGGCGAAGTAAACAAAAACATTATTAAGGAAAATATCTATTTATTTGGTAAATCTGATATTTCACAGCTGAGGATGCATTGTCATATCTAGATCCTTATCCCCCACCTAGGCTCCTATTTCAGTGAAAGATTTCAAAAGTCACCATATACAATGTACCATCTTGAATATTGCAATTTTTCAAAAGAAGCAGAGCTGCACATACTTTCAAAATTTAAGGATTTTATAATTCCTCAGATTTCATGATGAAGTCTTTAACTTAAAAGTGTGATGTATGCAACAAGCAATTTCACTCTCATTTAGTATTTACACCTGTAAACTTCCAATAAATTACAAGGAATTTAAATTCTACATTGAATATCACAAGATTGATTGTTTGACCATCAATAGCTCATATTTTCAAATTTGCACTACCTTTTCATGAAATTGTAACAGCTAATTAAGCTCTGACAACTCCCAAACTCAAGATGATATTTATTGTCAACCCTTAATGTTTTTCATTCAGATTCTTGGAAAGAGTCCTTGATATTTATCAGTGGAGTACTTCACATTATTCTTTTGTGGGTTAATACATCTTGAGTAAACTATGCAGGTGACAAAACATAGATAAATACTTAAGTATCATTATCATGAATAGGTGCCTGGTACAACAGTTATACATTATACTTTTTCATACCTGTATTTCTAATCTATTTGGTATGATTATTATTGCAGATCAAGTGGTTGTTTGCAGTGACACATGAATTGCTAGTTTTTAGCCTGCCTCTTTTTTTTTTTTTTTTTTTTTGAAAAGCAATATGTTCAATTTGGTACAGGTAATAAGTTTCTCTTATTTGGTTACCTGTCCATCAACTTGATCTAGTGACAATACTATCTAACAGTGACTTAAATTATCAATCATAATCTGCCCTTTAGTTTCTGTAATTTTAAGATAGCTGTAATCATATCATCATGATTCTTCCATTTCATTGAAAGAAAATACAAGATGAATGATTTTTTTTTTAAACTTTCATATAAAAGGGCATTGATGGTTACTAATTTCACTTACCAAACAAAAAAAGCAATGTTATAAGCACACATGTTGCAATAAAGCAAAGGTCTGTGTAAACCAGTAGAGGCACAGTCTCATCAAAGACTTGTATTTCATAAACTTCCAAGGGGTTAAAGAAAGTTTTGAAATCTAAACTTTTTTTTATGTTGAAAGTTGATATGAGTTTTGCCATATCTAAGTTTTTTGACTGAAGCTGAAAGTTTCTGATCTGTAGGATTATCTTCCTTAATTTGGTGAATGGTATATATTTATTAAAAAAATTAATTTTACATTTGAATTATTCCATTATTTATTCTTAAAGTTTACATAAAAATCATGTACTTTAAAATAAGGATGCAGAATTCATATTGATGATTGGCTTGAGAAAAAAAATGTTCAGAACTTAAATGTTTACAACGTAAAATATCTACCCTATGCACTACATGTACCAGTATATTATTTACTGGGAGAGTAATTGTGTGTGACGAAATTATCTGCAAAAGGGCACTGCATGGATGAAATGACCTTATTTACAATATATTTGCGTATTTTTCAGGATACACAATCCCCTCTTATCAATGATGATTCCCAGTTTTTTGTTAGGATTAACTTTTTTAGATCCTGTATGATAATTGATTTTTAATGCGGCCCTATAAATGTTCTTTAAGTGAAGTGTGTGCCTCTGTGGACGGGTAGTAGAATATGACAGATTATGATTGATAAGTCACAGTAAGATTGTATTGTCACTAGATTAAGCCGTTCTCCTCGAGTAAAAGTCCGCATTATCTTAATCTGATAGAAGGGGGATAATCATGCAATGTTACCAAGACTAAAAATTAAGAATTAAATTCAAACTGCCTCAAAAAAATACATTTTTAGTGTTAAGTGAATGTTTTA
The DNA here is from genome assembly GCF_032062105.1 of Saccostrea cuccullata. Classification (NCBI taxonomy): domain Eukaryota; kingdom Metazoa; phylum Mollusca; class Bivalvia; order Ostreida; family Ostreidae; genus Saccostrea; species Saccostrea cuccullata. Next base: position 93,836 of record NW_026925056.1, read on the forward strand.
GCTTTTTTTTCTCTATTGTAAAAGTGATAAGGAAGATACTGATGTTTCAGAATAAAGATTTTTATCCAAGTTTGATTGTTTTACTCAGGTGTCTATGGCACTGAATATCATTTTTATCTTGATTGTGTTAAATATCACACATATATGAGGTCATGTTAAAATTTCAGTTTCTCTATATTTAAAGGGAATACGAAATATCAAATTTTTGATTGTTCAGTTTTTATGCCTATATAGTGGCTACTCGACCAGGGAGTATCAGCTTTCACAATTCAAATGCTTTCTAGACCCACTTGTGTCAGAAACCATATCATTATATGATTAAAACCCTTGACAGAAAACAACCAAAGCAGTCATTTCAAAGTGTGCCCATGTTTTGATGAGTTTCTAAGGGAACAGTCTATGCATTTATTTACTGCTATTGAAATTCAAGATTTTAAAGGCAGATTGGGGATAATATAACGGTTAAAATGAGATCACTGATCTATATAATCAGTTACCATGACGAATACCAAACAAACAATGAGGGGGTTTCGAGTTAAGACAGGAATTATGTGTATTGTATTTTTCTTGCTTTGAACGTGTTATTTACATCTCAAATCACCCGTAACAATTAAGTTCAAGTGCTTCCTGTAATCTCCTGATCTGGACATATGTAAAGAAGTTTTTGTGGTTAAAATAAAAAAAAAAAAAGAGACTTAATATTTTTGAGATTTTATTGTAACGAATGACATAGAAAAGAAATATTTGACACTGCTTAGAATTTTTTTTAAAAAAAAAGAAAAGGAATGTACGTAAATTTCGGATGATTTATTGTTATAATTTTACCTGAGTATGTTAGTAACTAATCCTACCCTTAAAGTTCATATTTTGAAAAAAAACAATCTGACTAATTTAGATTTATCTGAATATCATTTTATCTTCCTGCTCATCTACTGATTAAATGTATTTAGAATAAAATGTGCATCCAAATTAAACTCAGGAATAAAAGTGAAACTAACATATTCGTGCTGGAACATTGATTTGAAAAGGTAACTACCGGGTTCCAATAGGTCACCTACTGCTCGTTTGGTGTCCTTATGGAAAGCTGAAAACTTGTCAATGTATGCATGATCTAGCATACTGTTGAAACTGATTTAGTCAAAAAATGTACCTGTTAAAAAAATCTTATCAAGTTCCTGATTCAAATATGATGTCTCAAGATTCATGTACCATATGTAATTTTATTTGACATTCATGAGACAATGAACTCAAGTTTAGAGACTTTGTTAATATTTGGTATATACCCTAATTGTCATTGTTTAACTAATGTATTTATACCATATATTTGTAGGTGAGGATTTTGAATCACATCACCTGGAAATCAGTAGCTACACACAGCCATCCTGCTACAGTCAAGGAGGAAGATGTGGTAAGTCAGCAAAGAGAGATAACTCTTGTCAGCTATCTTTGAATTAATATGATTGCTTCCCTTCAATAAATCACGTAAATAGAATGAAATGAATATCATCAAAAAAGTAGAAGTTTTTGTGATAAGAACATATATTTATTTAATGGTAAATGAGAGAGATTCATTATTTCAATTGCACAGAAGACTATAAAATTATAATTTTGAATTTAAATTTTGTATTCCAGGTGGTGTATAGGGAGACTGAGACTAGAGCCCCTTTACCTCCAGGAAATGATGTGGATGCACCCACAGCAGCCCTCTTTACCCCTCAGAGTAAATGTGAGTAGTCTGGAGGTGACTTGTTTGTCTTTGCAAAAGAGCATCCTCTCAGTAACTGCATGTCCATTCTTAAGAATTATGACTTTGATGACTTTTCTTCTCCTGCAAAAGACAGGCGTGTCATGTGACATGTAACAAGTTTTAAGTTTTGAACTCTACTATCATTTGTTTTTTCTTGATTAACGATTTCTGTATTTGTTGATTAGATGAGGTAGAACACCCTCCAGTCAACATTCCTATTGTTAAACCTGACACAAACCGTGCCAATCCCAAACTAGGGGTAGGCTTGTTAGCCTTCAGCTGTGACTGCAGATACCTCTACACAAGAAATGGTAACAAAATGCTGATATCCTTACTGATAATTTATTATACACCTGCTTTAAAGGAGAGGGGAGTATACAGTTTTACCCATGTGTTCTGTGTGTCCGTCTGTAACAAATTTTTGTGACAGTTTTCTCAGCAACTACTCATTGCTGATGCTTGAAATTTTAGCACACTCATTGTCTAGGCATGCCATATGGTGACATTCATTTTCGTACAAATACAATGTCATCTTCCTGTTTATCCATGCGTCTTTCCATACCAAATTTTATAGTGCTTTTCTGCAGCTACTCTTGTTAATGCTTGAAATTCATCATACACTCTTTGTCTAGACATGCCATATGGTGGGATTAAATTTTTATGTGTTTATTTATTTACATGAGAGCATAAATTTGCATCAGAGCAGGGGTATTACTAGTGAATATTCACTCAAAAACTTCTTGTTAAATTTTATTTTTCTTAAAATAAATGTAAGGAAAAAAATGCTTTTTTACTCAAGCCCTAGAGGGGCTTGAGTTATCTAAAACGATGCTAGGTCATCGATTTACTCCAAAAACACAAAATATATTATTTTTGAAGATAAATATATTTCTAGAAACAAAAATGAGGCTTATCTTGAAAACGTCTGTATATTCAAAGATATTAAGTGTTAAATATGGGAATTGGCGAATGAACAATGAGTGAAGCTGCCGCAACAGTTTTACAAGATCTTCGCGCTTTCCTTTGCATAGGAATCTGCCAGGTAAAGATGAAACGCCGACAAAGCATCCTTGGACGAGTCCACTGCAGACTCTTCAAGTTTGTTAACAAATTCATTGCATGGCCAGGGGGTAGGGCGGGGCCACTGAAATTGCTTATCACGGGCCTTCAAAGATTGTACTTTGAGTGACAGTAAATATATAGCACAAAATCAATGTTAAATTCTTCTTCTCAAGAATGACAACGGAACCTATATTATAATAATTTCTTTGGAAGCATGAATAGGTAGTGGACATGCCGCTCAAGTTTGAGTTGAACCCCATCCTCTCAAGCCATGGTCCGGAGGGAGAGGCGGGGCCAAAATTTTGGCCATGGTTTGCAATGAGAAATATATGGAAGCCCCCCCCTTTGAAAAACTTTTCTACAGAATGAAGCAAGCTATTTAATTGATGTATATATTGAATGTGATGTACGTCATTAAGCAAAAATACAAAAACGTATATAGTTTGAAGTATACTAAATGTCTACATTAAAAAAATTATTTCATTAAATAAGAAACGGCAACGTTACTTTATATATGCTGTATAAAATATTCCTGAAAGTGTGTCACGTAAATTCATCTTAAAAATAGAACGATTAATTATGTTTTTTAATTAAAATATATATGAATTTTATTTTCATGCACATGTAGTTTATTTAACAGAAAATTGAACAAAGCCTTATACCATTTCAGGATATTAATGATATGGAAGCACTCTCTACAGGTATTTGTAGTTTTGTCAGTAATTTGTTTTATTACAACAAGAGGCCCATGGGCCTTATAGGTCACCTGAGCATCATGCAACAACTTTACAATGAGACTTTTTCATGTTTTAAATATATCAAAATTCAATTTTGAAAAACCATTGCTAATCACAACTATACACTTAACATGTTAAGTTTGATAACTTAATACCCACAGACAAAGTAGGGGAACAAAAAAATGCATTTCGACTAATCAGTAATATTCAGCAATAATCAGTATAGTGTCACTACCACACATGAACCCCTGACCCCTGGTCCACACATTTCACAAAGAAGGCCTTGCTAATTAAAAATAATTAATACAAAGGAGAATATATCAATCAATTAATTCATTTCCAGTAAAATCTTCTTCAGGGGTGTTGAAATGACACAAAGGAAGAATGGCCCTTGCTCATCATAGCTATATAGGAAGTTCATCAGCTTAATACCCAGGAGCAGAGAAGAAGATTTTCACAATTTGCATTTTCTCTATATAACCAATAGAGCCCCGCCCTAACAACAGAACCCCTGACCCTAGGGCCATGAAATTCACAAAGGTATTCTTCCACATCATAACTTTTACTTAGTTAAATATATAGGTACAGAGAAGATTTTTAAAGAAATAATCTATTTTCACTATATAATCAATAGAGCCCTCCCTTAATACCAGAACCTCTGACCCTAGGGCCATAAAATTCACAATTTTGAAAGAAGCATTCTTCCTTATCATAACTATATACTTAGCTAGTTTGTTGAATACCCAGCAGCAGAAAAGAAGATTTCAAACAAATTCTGCATTTTCTCTAAATAATCAATAGAGCCCTGCCCTAACACTAGAACCCCTGACCTTGGGGCCATGAAATTCACAATTTTGCAAAAGGCATTCTTCCTCGTCATAAATATGTACTTAGTTAGTTTATTTGATACTCAGGAGCAGAGAAGAAATTTTTAAAGAAAAATGCATTTTCACTATATAAGAATAGCCCCACCCTAATCCTAACCCTGGGGCCATGAATTTCACAATTTTGGTAGAGGACTCAATGATCATTACATTCATGCTAACAGTTTGACTGCTTGATGTCCAGGCGTAAAGAAGAAGATTTTTAAAGATTGCACTAATTTTAGTGGTTTTGGCCCCACCCATCAGGCCCCAGGGGGGCAGGGACCATGAAATTCATAATTTTTGTTTTCCTTCACCCATAGATGCTTTATGTAAAATTTGGTGGAAATTGGTTGAGTGGTTGCAGAGGAGAAGCTGAAAATGTTGAAATGTTAAATTTTACGATCGACGCTAAAATAAATGTAAGGAAAAAATGCTTTTCTACACATTACAAAAATCTTAGAATTGCTGACTGAAGGCAATCAAATGTAATACATTCTTTTAAAATACTTTCATAACTTCTATAATTTATAATAATTTTTTTATCATTAAAAAGACAATATGCCAAATTCATTATGGATATGGGATGTCCAGAAACTCAAGCTGTGTGCTTTGTTGACTCAAGGAGCTGCAATAAAATGTAAGTACATTTAAGGAATAAATTCAATAACTACCTAGGTTATATAGTATAAGTTGGGATGGGGCAGTATACACTTTATAAACTGCAAAGTAGTTTATAAAATAGCAAAAACTGTTCTAGCAGAGCAATTGCCCTTCATAACGACATGTTCAGTGAAGAACATTTTTTTTTAAATATAATATTTCATCACTGACAGGTGTGGAATGGGACCCCCTCCAGTCCCGGCTGGCCCTGTGTACCGGTACCAGTAAGATGTACATGTGGTCCCCCGCGGGCAGTCTGGCTGTGGAGGTACCAGTAGAAGGTAAGATAAAAACAGCAATGACAATACAGTCTAACATTCCACAAAAGGTATGGTGTGTTCCTTATGTTTAGCTCAAAAGTCATAGAGCAGTTCTTTGTATTTCAGTTTCATAATGCTTCTATTTTTTTCATGATAATTTTTGTACTTGCACAAAATAATCCTGCATGTACATAAAGAAAAAAGTTTAAAAGTTATTTTAATCACACTTTTTAAAATTTATCAAAGAATTTGAATCATTTTGAAATTGTACATATTCTTTTTCTAGGAGTATTCAATGTTCATTCCTTGAAGTGGCATCCTGATGGTAACACGATCCTGTTGTTAGGGAAGGATCAGATGTGTGTGTGTTACCTGTCTGACCCCGGGACAGAGAAGAGCTAGTCAAGACTGATCGGTCGTCTCATTTAATAAGGATCCTCATTGTAACATTGCGAAAATGAGCTGGTGTGTGTGTGAGAGACAGTAATAAAACGTTGGGGATAATTTTGTCCAATATAAGGCATATCATAGATGTGAAGTTTATATTTACATATGGCATAGTAAGTGAAATGAGATATTTTCTTGTAGCAAAGTAGGAATGAATTAGCAAATTGTGTTTTTTCTGCATCTTTATTTACTGTATATACTCGCCTATAAGTCAGATTTTTAGGAGTTAAACTTTGGTCCAAAACTCTATGTCCGACTTATAGGCGAGATATAAATATATTGGTATTTTAGAAGGTCAATATTTCTAACATAAGCTTAAAAAATACAACCGACTTATAGGCGGACCGACTTATAGGCGAGTATATACGGTATATGAAGCTATGGATTTTTTTTTAATTATATAGATATGAAGCTGAAATTCTGTCTCGTATTTCATTATTTCATAAATTTATAAAAAACAGGCAGCGTTTATAATGTTTAAAAACAAATGTACATATTCCAAGTGACTTATTTAAGTAGTAATTCCAAGACTTGAAAAATTCATTACATTCCAACACATATGTAGGATGAATATGTATAGTGCATAATACTAACATTTTGAATTTATTTATGACACATATTCATGTATATTGGTGCTTGTTAATTTACCAAGAATATAACTAATAAAAATATTCATAATTGAATTGGTGACTTATGTACTTTAAATTCTTCCACCATTTTAGGTTGGGGGAGATTCTTTGTACTTAAATTGTCTGTCTATCTTTGACTTTAAGATCATAAGCAACATAGTTTGAACTTTATTGGCTTCTTCCCTTGAGCTGAAGAGTTCCACTAAAGCAAGGACATATGTGCAATACTTTTATTAATGTCTATATATGATGTTGTACGCCTATTTCCAAACAAATTTTGATGAGAAAAAATCTTGAATTTATGTTTAGTAAATTTTGTATAATTTTTTAGCTCTACTGGTCAGAGACCAGAAGAGCTTATGCGATAGTAATGCGTCCGTCGTCCGTCTGTCTAGCTGCCTGTCTGTCTGTAAACAATTTTTCAAAATGCTACTCCTCCTACAGTTTTGGTCTGATTTCAGTATAACTTGGCACACAAGTAGACTACACTAAGATACATAATTCTGCATATCGGTTTTTGATTTTGATGAGCGGTGTTGCCGTGGTAACTAAAAATAGAAATTTCTGTGAAATTCTTTCAAAATGCTACTCCTCCTACAGTTTTGGTCTGATTTCAATATAACTTAACACACAAGTAGACTACACTAAAATACATAATTCTGTTTTTGATTTTGATGAGCAGTGTTGCCGTGGTTACTAAATATAGAAATTTCTGTGAAATTCTTTCAAAATGCTACTCCTCCTACAGTTTTGGTCTGATTTCAATATACTGCCCCCCAGTAACTTGGTACACAAGTAGACTACACTAAGATACATAATTCTGTGTATCGGTTTTTGACTTCAATGAACAGTGTTGCCGTGGTTACTAAAAATAGAAATTTCAGTTAAATACTCTTAAAATGCTACTCCAAATACAGTTTTAGTCTGATTATAATATAATGTAATATAATTTATTGCTGTTTTAAAGTTTCAATTTCCATCTGCTTATAAGTAATTTCTCTTCCTTTGCTACAAGGACAAACCAGTAGAGCTTCAGTCTCGACAGAGACTTCTGGATTTAATAATGCAAGAATTTCCTTCATTTGCTCAAAACCTCTTGTAACACATGCTGATTTTTTGGTCTAAGAACATGTATGCTAGGGGGAGAAAAATTATTTAGATTTTAAAGGTGCATGGACACAGATTTAAAGTTAATATTTTCTGTATAATATCACAACTTATATATTTTAATAGCATTTCACATAAAATATATTAAAATTTTATTTCATCTTAAAGTTATTGAAACTTCAAATTTTTGGATGGGTTTGATTGATACATCCTTGCACTTTCAAAAATTTTACTTTTATTCTTAATACCTATGAAAAGTGGCAATCTTGTTGCATATTTATGAAAAATATTAAAACTTTAATCCAGAAAAGTAATTATGTTCAGAGAAGATAAGTTAGAAAGCAAAACCCCTTCACAAGTATCGCCATTCCGCGCTAAGTGTTGTGTGCAGAGTTTAGCAAATAGATCACGTCTGTGAAAAGTACACAGTTTTTGTAAACAGGGCACAAGCTCTGTTATTGTTGATGGTTACGATTCACCGGGTGTGTACAATTGTTAAAGTCTGCTCACCACAACTATACGGACTGACAATATACTGTGTGTATGTTTTGCTTTCGAATAATTTCTACTCTGAATTTTCTGGATTATACTTTTAATATTTTTCATTTATAAACAACAAGATTGCCACTTTTCCTAAGTATTAAGAATAAAATTTGTGAAAGTGCAAGGATGCGTCAATCAAACCCGTCTAAAAATTTGAAGTTTTAATAACTTTTAGATGTAATAAGATTTTAAAAATATTTTTGTGTCAAATGCTATTAAAATATGCAAGTTGTAATATTATACAGAAAATATTTACTTCAAATCTGTGTCCATGCACCTTTAAGCTTGATGTTCAAATATCTGTCTTATTTGGATCAAATGTCAGAAAGATATCTTGGAATCAATAGTTTCTTTACTAATTTTGGAACAAGGATAACATTTGATTTAGAAGCACAATAAGAAGATGCTGGATGGATTGTTTTTAACTTCACTGAACAAAAATTCAAAAACAGGACAGCAATAGCAATGTAAATACAGTCTAGGCGTATAGACTTGGTGGAGAGATGCACTCTGAGTGATCCCTCATAATATGCTAATCCAACAAATTTTATTAAAGTAAGGAATAAAAGCAAAATGAGTCAAAATTTTTGTCAAATTTTATTCAGAACTTGTTTTTTTATAAGGAGAAAAGTAAATGGTTATGGATGTTTTGCCAGTAAACCTAATGATAATGCCCTGCAAAATGCCCCAGTACAGTAGTCACCGAAGATATACACAAATATTAATACATTTTGGGCAGTTCTTAAAATGTCACAAGATATTCTCACTATATAAAGCTGCATCATCTTAATTGATTTGAAATTTTTCCTAGTATCATTTCCATTTTGACCTCCAGCGCAATACTTTAATTGATCCTTCAAGATTTTCAATCTACAAGATACATCTCATCACAACTACTTGAAAAGTGAATAAACTACTTGTACATGTACTAGCTACGACGGTAAGAATGGTCACAGTAATATATATACCGAAGAACCTCTGAACTCTACTGTTTATTCTGCAGTCTGTTACTGTTAAAGGAGGCGTAGAGATACAGAGACTGGAAAGTGTTGACAAAAATAGGAATAGTTAGCGAGATAAACAAGACTCCGGACAGTGCACACAGAGCGCCGATAATCCGTCCAACGGAAGTCCTGGGAACCATGTCGCCAAAGCCTACAGTAGTCATAGTGACAATACTGAACCACCAGGCGTCAGGGATGCTCCTGAATTCTTCATTACTCTCAACAAAGTAGAGAAAGTTGGAGAACAAAAGCATTCCCATAAAAAGAAACAAAATCATCGTCATTAGATCTTTACGTCCAATTCGGACTGAGTAGCAAAGGATCTTGAATGCTGGAACGTTCTCAATGATGCGGAGAAGACGCAGAACTCGGAGCATTTGGAGATACAGCAGAGGATCAGCGGTAGTGGAGGAACCCGTCATGTCAGCCAAGAGAACAATGTACCGTCCATAGCTCGCCACCAGGACGATAATATCCAACCAATTCAGACATCCCTGAAAATAACGACGAAGGGAAGGGCAGCATACGAGACGAAGGATCAACTCGGCGGTGAAGAAGACATTTGTCAAGTGCTCAACGTAAAGGAACCAACGATTTTCAGGATTGCTGTTCTTCATAGTTAAAACTTTGTCGCGTGCTGCATTGGAAAATATTTTCCCTCCTCCTGCGTATGTCTGCGAATCGTTCCGTAGCGACTCGTTCATCCATGCGCCTTCTGTAGAACCGTACATTGCTGTTGTGTATGCTGCGCTGCTTGTAGTTGACACGTGACTGTCTGTTCTGCCTCCCTGATTGGTGACAGAAACCGTACTAAACGCTACACCGAAGATCGCTAGTAGTATGAAGACGGTGGACAAAGCAAAGTACACCTGTAATAAAAGATGGGAAAATATATAGTAGAATATGACGGTATATTTATTTATTTAAACAAAATATGATCTAGCCTAATCGTATCTTTAAGATATTTTCAACCATAAATTTTTTTTCTCTTGGACAATTCTAGTTTATGTATATTTAAGGAACTTGTGAACTTTACGTGATTTACCTCTTAAAAGAAAGAAAAAATGGGATTTGTTCGATTTTAACATTGCAAAATGTCCACATTGAAAACGAAGTAAAAGTACTACGTACATAAATCAAACAGATTTCCCACTAACCTTTGTTTTAATGTCGTTATTTTGATTGTCAAGAATCTTCCACATCCTGCTCTTACGATTGTTGGTAACACTTTTCTCAACTTCCTGATAGTGGTCATCTTCCGCCTCAGTGCACCGTAGAAACCCTTTCAGATTCTCTTGCTCGCGCATGAACAACACATACCGGTGATGACAACATTTTTCCAGATCCTTTACGTCGATTCCCCAAAATTCCAGTTCATCCAGAAACTCTCCGATACAGACAGTCGGAGGAATATGAAGCTTACCGACCAAACAGTAGTTGTAAACGGCCTCAAAAGATTGCCTGGGCCGCTCGAAACGGTGCTCTGCCATATCAGACGTGACCTTGAGATTAGGTAATTTTTTGGCCGTGTCCTTGCTTAATATATATTTTAGTCCAGTGATGTTAAGTGTGTCCATCTCTTCAGCGTCCGTTTTCGTTTTGATTGTTTTTCATCTTAGTCTTGGTCTTTATGTTCGTCATTTGACATGTCTGAGATCAATTCCGTCATAACCATATATGGTTTGTAAACAAAGTGGAAGAGAATATCAACAATATTACTATAAAGTAGTCTTCTTGAGATATTAATTAACACCCTTCTCAACAATATGGAGACCATAATTTTATTTCTATAACAATATGTTTATGTTTGCTTACAATCACACGAACTTTCCGTGGTCCTAATAGAAGACTATTATAGTGTTTGTAAATCCATAACTAGAAACATGTCCATATGGTTTCAAGCATAAAAAGAAAATTACATCTAATGCAAGCAGATTCAATTCTAATCGGCGATTGTTTTTAGGTCAATAGACCACAAAACGATAAACATAACAGTTTTGTAAATCATTTTGTCGGACACATTTACTAATTTCATATACCTATTCCATGTATTGATGGACAAGAAATCCCAAAGAAATAGTAATATTTGCCTTTTCAAATTTTTTTGTTACATGTTTATTTGGTTTTTTTAATTCCGCTAAAATGATAAAAAAAATTCGAAACTGAAAGTGTTATTTATTAGCGAAATACTATCTAGATAGAGAAAACACCCATACCAAACATGGGGGTGTTCTTACTCCTACATTTCCGAATATAATTCTTACTATTAAACTATTATAGAATGTTCTTTGAAAGGCCTGTTATACCCCCTTCTGCCATCTCCTGACGGTTTCATTGCAGTATAGCATACGTATGAATAACAAATGGTGACAAAACAAATAGAACATCAAAAGTAACATTATGATTTGACTTATTTTTTATTTCCCAAGAAAAATGTTTCATTTATACATAAAAATATTTTTCTAAAAATGAAGAATTTTGTCTGATGCAAAATGTTATTTTTAGGTAAGTGTGGTTTCTATATATAGATATGTATTCATTTATAGAAAAATAAAGCAGTGGATATTCACTGATGCAGTATGATGATAAGAATATAGATGAAGTAACAGAATTTAACTATTTAGGAGTTATATTATGTAAATCTGGCTCATTTATAATGGCAAAAAAGAAAATAGCTGAAAAGGCAACAGAAGCACTATACGAAGTATTAAAAAAAGGAAGATTACATAACCTATCAATAATTTGTCAACTAGAGTTATTTGATAAAATTGCGCAACCTATTTTGTTATATGGATGTGAAGTTTGGGGATTTTCAAATAATGCAATAAAAAAAGGGTTCACCTAAAATTTTGTAAACATCTACTCCATTTAAAAGATTCAACCCCAGATTTCATGATATATGTAGAAGTTACCCCATATCATACTGTTGGTTATGTGTAGATACCCGATGGGCGTGGTCATAATGACACGAGGGAGCGTAGCTCCCGAGTTGTCATTATGACCACGCCCATCGGGTATCTACACATAATCAACAGTGTGATATGGGGTAAATGACTTGTACCATAGTTTTCAAAAATCATTCACATGTAAGTCAGCTTAGGAATCGGTCGGACTGGTTCGTGTGATTGAAACATTTTAAGTGTTTTGTTTAAAAGATGTATTTGGATTTTATATGATTTTAAGCTTCTTCGTGTCCTTCTGACCACGTCCATCGAATATAGGGTAAGTCATTTGTATACAATACTTTCTAAATTTTGCTACAAGTTTTGCCCTATACTCGGCACTCAGGGTCATTGAACAGTGAGGGATCTTCATGTCAACACCTTCTGCGACACGGTACCTCTGTTTATACTTTATAGGTCTCCACGTCCCACAGTGGGATTCAACTCCTTATTTCGTGGCTCTAGGGCAGGTGCTTTAACCACTGGGCCACGCAAGCGACATAAAAATTAAACATATCTAGGCCCGTTTAAAAAGTTTGATTTTTGTAATTGAAAAAATAACGAATATGGTTTCAATGATATATGTTAATTTGTTATGTTTTTTTTCTCGTAAATTTCAATCGTCAAAATTAATTAGTACATACTAGTAATTTAAATTTATTATGAACTTGGTTTAACTTAAATTTTTGTTAACCTGATACAAACTTTGCCGTGCACAGTGGTACGTTGATTGAAATGTTTGTTAGGGGTTATGTATATTTCATTTTAATGAAAATTAGATCCGCAAACGAAAATGTTATTCAAGTACAGTAGTGTACACTTGCTTTTACGTCAAGTATGTACCGTGTTTCCTTTGTTGGTTATCAAAAGAACAATATATTAGAATCTACTTAGCTAACGTCACCCTGGTCATTACACTATTTAAAAAAATGTTCAAAAAATCAAGCGATTTCTGAAGTTTTTTCTTCACTTTTAACTAAAGTATGTAAAGTATTAATGGCCGTTTTTAACTGTTATTTATTACAAAATGCTGTATAAAATTGAAAATTTTTACTCCTTTTTACTCTCCTCTTTGGATGAGGTGACTTGCGGCCCCTCGTATACTGACAAAAAATTAAATGTCTAAATTTTACTCAAATTTTTGTATGTAACTAATCACTAATATGTGTACCTGTATAGAATACTATTTTTAACAAAAATAGAAACGTGATTTAATAGGTATAGGTCTTTTATTGGGGTAGGGGTAACATGTTTACATTCAATTCCCATTGCATTTTAACCCCGCCCCACTCTTTGAAGCCCTTAAAATATACGAGCGCAGATAGGTACAATTTTCTCCTTTGTCTGGTCACTGTATTTTATTGAAATCTACCTATACCTGAAAGGAGAAAATTGTACCTAATTGCGCTCACATGCTATTTTTAAAAAAATTGTAAAATATAGTTGGCCTTTCCCGTTATAAACAGATCGACGGAAGTAGATTTTCTGACGTAAGAATGAATTCATATGCTAATCGAGGCACGGGCGATACTTTCTAACTGACCAATCAGCTAAATGAAATTCGTTACGAGTGAGTACCACAAAAATACTATGGCAACATGCTTGGAATTTTACTGCTTTCCGATATCTTTTTATGCATTTGAGTCACAGATTAGACACGGATCTACATATGTACCATTTCCTAGACCACAATAAAATTTTATACACTTACAAGCAGTTGATAGAATATACATGATATACATTAGTGTAAAGTTTTGTAGCGTGTTTGGTGAGCAATTCGCTAGTTCTACACGTATTTCCGAGTATCGGTGAATACAATTTTCATGTGCATTTTTTGCCCTAAAAACCGTAAATGTTGAAAATCCATGCGTATTATTAAGTATAAGTAGAATTGGCTGACCATTATAAAAGTTTGAATGTAAAAAAAGATAACAGGTAAACCTAAACCACGTGTCTCTGATAAAATTTAAGCGTAGTAAACCAGCATGTTTTGTTGTTCTGTCATCGGATTGGTCAATGAAAAAGTGCGAAATGATAACAATAGCCATATAAGGTCTTCTCAGACACGCATATCCCACTATTGTACTGAGACCCGCCCATTCTCTTGCCTTAAAAGAAAATATTCGCACAAACCTGGCCGAATTTAGCTGTGATAGGGTCTAAAAAATCAAAGATAATGCAGTATTCCTTATAATTAAAATGTGCCTGAACTATTGAAACTATTCGAAAGGCGTCGTATTTATTCACTCATGTTTGAAAACTACCAACATAGTTGTTGATTAAATATAATTCGTCGTGGAAAAAGTGGCTCCAGATAGCAGTTATGTCACATCATCCTTTGGTATAACAAGCCCGTATGATTGCTTCATTTAAAAACCGTGCATGATCGTTTTATAAATAGTTCTTTTGTCCCGACTCGATGGGCGGAGTTATAGAAAAGTGTGGGTTATGTACAGAAAACCCACACTTTTAACAAAAGAAAACACACCTAACTATGGTACAAGGCGAACTTGGCCGACACTCCATGGAAATCCAAATAAAAACGCGCATATCTTATTGGTCAAAACTAATCACTGGAAAGGAAACGAAAATTGCAAATTTATGTTATAAACTAGGCTTCATTATAAATCAAGAAATAGGAGGAAAAATTGTTTGGCTTGAAAATATTAGAAATATCTTGAATAACTGTGGACTATCAAATGTATAGCTTGAACATAACCCAATTAATATTAAATGGTTAAACGGGAAAGTTAAACTCACAGTAATTGATCAATTCAAACAAAGTTGGCAATCAATCCTTCAAACCTTACCTAGAGCATTAAATTATAGAATATACAAAGACGAACTAAAATTTGAAAACTATTTTAATATTTTCTCAAAAAAGGACTTAATAACATTCTGTAGATTTCGAACATGTAACCATCATTTACCGACTGAAAGTGGGCGCTGGCTTAATATACCAAGACAAGTTAGAATTTGTCCCCATTGTAATCTAAAAGAGCTCGGAGATGAGTTACATTATATATTAAAGTGTAGCTTGCTACAAACAGAAAGAAAACTATGCTTAACAGAAAAACACATAAAATTTCAGAATATAATTAGTTTTAAAACATTATCAATAACAATAAACACTGCTTTCTAAGAAAATTGTGCTCCTTTATAAAGAAAATAAATAAAATATGCTCCCCGGCCTAAATTCCCATACTTCACATTTATAGCAACCTACAATTTTTTTGTTTTTGTTTAGTTTCTTATTCATGCATGCATTTTAGACCTACTGTTGTATATAAAATCACCTATATGTTATCTCTGTATACTATTGTAAAATGGTAAAGAGATTGAAATAAATGACTGATTGACTGATGTACATGTAACAACAGAATTTATTTGGTTTAAGGATATGGGCAATGTACCCTACCTACTGATAATTTTTCAAGATATTTTAAATTAAAGATGATAGTGCCATAAGAAGCTCGTAGACAGAAACTGAGTATGCATTACCAGGGGTTTTGAAAAGATATCAGTTGATGAAAATTCTCGTATAATTAAAAGAAAAATACACAAAAATTACTATACATACATTCTAGTTGCATGGTTCATCAAAATTTTTTATAGAAGAAGTGAACAATAGTATGTATGGACATTAAATTGTAGCACACAGTTCCTTTAAGTATTGGAACTCTTCAAAGCCAGAGAAAAACACTACAAAGTTCAGACTATGTTGCGTATACCCTTAAATGATGATATCGCCGATACATTCTTTTTCAAAACATGAAAGATAGGAAGAACAGTTATTGAAAATTCCATGGTGTTATTAAAAGGTCATAGTTATTTGACTCTAGGTCACAGATACTTAACACGAGGTCACAGATCCGTCACAAACATGGACCCAGATCCTACCACAACGACACAGATCCTTCATACAAGGTCAGAGTTCCTTATCACAAAGTCACAGTTTCTTCATACAGCATCGCACATCCTTAATTAAAGTCCAGAAAACCTGAGCACACGTTCACAAATCCTGAACACAAGGTCACAGATTCCTCAACTCAAGGATTCATTTTGATGTGTTCTACTAAACTTTGCTATTGCAATAATATTGATTGAATCATATCATTGAAAAGTATATATAAAGTTTACAAAATCTGAAAAAGGAAATATAGAAAGACCATGAAACAAAGAAAAAAAGGACAGAGAGAAAGGTTTAAAAATTGTATTTAACCTTCAATAATAAGTTATTGGCTTTGTCGTCAAATCATTTTTTCTTCCATCTTCTTGCCAATGATGGTCTCATCTTCACTTTGTCCACTGTACTCCTGCTGATAAACAATGGAGTAAACCTGCATGAAAGGGGAACAAAGCTTGCCCTAATCCCCCCTTGTTAATACGGAAAATCAAGTGGGCAGGAGTACCCTGGCTGTTTTAATCAAAATATAACATAAATTTCAATAAATTTAAAGAAGCTGCTTTGGTCAATGCTGATGGCTGGTCATAGCTGGGCAATGGGCTCCTTCTCTTCCTGGGTTTGGCCTTAGTCTTCCTCTTCGTGGGTCCTGCTGCTCTTCATCCTTTTAGTTAGAAGTTAACAGGTCTTATCTATCTGAACAACTTCAATTGACATTAAGTTCAGAGAAATTACGTAGGAAAGAATGCTGCAATCTTACCGAATCTTCCAATAATGACAGCAGCTGAGTAAGAGATGAAATCTTCTTCACCATGGTATGTAAGATTGCCAAACTTTCTACCCTTTAAACAAATAAAATCAAGACAGAACACTGAGAACAGATATTCAAGTAAATCAGAATTTTTTTTCCAAAAGTGCTAAGAACAAAGAGTGAATGTTACTTCAGCAATTAGATGCACTCCACTCCACCATTCTTATCAAAAATTGACAGAGAGAAGTATGCTAGTATCAGGTCTTGGATTAGACAAAGTGTGTCCAAGAATTCAGGTGAACGTCTACTCCCTCTACGGAATGACACAAGTTTAAAGCTGTATCAGTTTTCAAACATAGGTAATCAAAAAATACGAAGCTCACCTCAACAAATGTTATCAGTAAAATTAGTGCAAATCTCGCATATTTTCTTCATAGTTAGTGTGCATCCTGACAACGATATTCATGCAAGTTCTGTTTAAGTAGGTCTTAGAGTTCATTGGGAAGTGACCTGCTCCAAAAACTTTAACCTGGTCACTAAACGAGAAAGACTCATTTCCTTCATTGAAAGCAAGTCTGGCAGTGTCCATCCCTTGATGAACCAACCATGCAAGTTTGGTCCAGGAAGGGCTTATAGTTACTTGGGAATGGACCTGCTCCAAAAACTTTAACCTGGTCTCTCATCTGGAAAAAATAGGTCAGATCAAGCATCTGAAGCAAGTCTGGCAGTGTCCATCCTTAGATGCATCATCCATGTCAAGTTTCGTCCAGGTAGGGCTTATAGTAACTTTGGAATGGACAAGCTGAGTCCCGCTCCAAAAACTTTAACTTGGTCACTCAACTGGCAAATGTAGGTCAGATCTAGCATCCGAAGCAAGTCTTGTAGTGTCTATCCCTGGATGCATCATCTATGCAAGTTTGGTCCATGTAGGGCTTATAAATGTACTTGGGAATGGCCCTGCTCCAAAAACTTTAACCTGGTCACTCATCTATAAAGATATAGGTCAGATCCAGCATCCGAAGCAAGTCTGGTAGTGTCCATCCCTAGATGCATCATCTATGCACGTTTGGTCCAGATAGAGCTTATAGTTACTTGTGAATGGGCCTGCTCTAAAAACATTTTCCCTGGACACTCATCTGGAAAATGAAAATCAGATCTAGCATCCGAAGCAAATCTGGTAGTGTCTATCCCTAGATGCATCATCAATGCAAGTTTGGTCCAGGTAGGGCTTAAAGTTACTTTGGAATGGACCTGCTCCTAAAACTTTAACCGGGACACTGACACTAACGCCAACGCCGACGCTGGGATTATAGCATAAGCTCATCTCGACTTCCATATACAAGTCCATGGCAGTTGGTGTGGCTGTTACTAATGCTTGTTCTGATCTACCTCAGCATCTCTGAATTCTGTCAAACAAAAATCAAGAGGTCAAAGCCTAATAGTGCAAATATCAAACGGCAAACAAAGGATTACACAAGACTTCAACAAAAAACACCGAATCTTACCATCTATTCTGCATGTTTATCATTGCAGTGGAATGGAAGAAGGACTCTTTTCTCAACAGGATCCCGGTCAGCCTAACCTTCCTCCTGTAAACAAATATAAAACAGAGATTTCAGAAGATGTACACATTAATTTTGTATAAAAAGAGAGGCTTTAGTTAGAATATAAAAAAACCCAAAACATTTCATGTTGCTTACCAGCCACTGTTGGTTGCTGCATATAGCTGGAAAAGGGACACATTTTCTTCTTTTCACCATCCTTGTCCTCCTGGGTTGTTCCTCTTCTGAGTCCCTGAAAATATACAACTGACACAGGATTAGTAAAAACTCAAAACAAAGATACAAATCACAGATATGCAAGTAAAATGAATCATTATAAAAATTAGTTGAAAGTTCAACTAGAAAATTAACTAACAAACAATGACAGTTAAATCAGGTAGAGCAATATTGGGAAGAGGGGAAGGGGATTGTTACTTATGTTAGATTACAGAAAAGGTTGGAGAAAAAAGAGAGAAGAAAATCAAAAATACTTCCATATACAGGTCCATGGCTGTTGGTGTGGCTGTTAGTAATGCTCCTTCTGAACTGCCTCAGCATCTCTGAATCCTGTCAAATGAAAATCAAGAGGTCAAAGCCTGATAGTGCAAATATCAAACGGCAAACAAAGGATCACACAAGACTGCAAAAATCTGAATCTTATCATGTGTTCTGCATGTTTATTATTGCAGTGGAATGGAAGAAGGACTTCTCAACAGGATCCTGGTCATTCTAACCTTCCTCCTGTAAACAAATATAAAACAGAGATTTCACAAGATGAACACATTAATTTGTATAAAAGGAGAAGCTTTACTTAGAAATAAAAACAGTTCGTGTTGTTTACCGGCCAATGTTGGTTGCTGCATATAGCTGGAAAAGGGACGCTTTTTCTTCTTTTCACCTTCTTTTGTCCCCCTGGGTTGAACCTCTTCTGAGCCCCTGAAAATATACAACTGACACAGGATTAGTAAAAATTCAAAACAAAGATACAAATCATAGAAATTCAAGTAAAATGAATCATTACAAACATTTACAATGACAGATAAATCAGGAAGAGGAACATTGGAAAGAGGGTAGGGGATTATTAGGTATGTTAGATTACAAAAAAAAAAAAAAGGATGGAGAAAAGAAGAGAGAAGAAAAAAAATCTAAAATACTTCCATATAGAGGTCCATGGCTGT
Source organism: Saccostrea cuccullata (assembly GCF_032062105.1). Classification (NCBI taxonomy): domain Eukaryota; kingdom Metazoa; phylum Mollusca; class Bivalvia; order Ostreida; family Ostreidae; genus Saccostrea; species Saccostrea cuccullata. Next base: position 113,214 of record NW_026925056.1, read on the forward strand.
TGGTGTTGCTGTTAATAGTTCTCCTTCTGAACTGCCTCAGCATCTCTAAATCCTGTCAAATGAAAATCAAGAGGTCAAAGCAAATATCAAAAGGCAAACAAAGGATTACACAAGGATGCAAAAATCTGAATCTTACCATGTGTTCTGCATGTTTATCATTGCAGTGGAATGGAAGAAGGACTCTTTTCTCAACAGGATCCCGGTCAGCCTAACCTTCCTCCTGTAAACAAAGATAAAACAGAGATATCAGAAGATGAACACATTAATTTGTATAAAAGGAGAAGCTTTACTTAGGAATAAAAATCAGTTTGTGTTGTTTATGGCCAATGTTGGTTGCTGTATACAGCTTGGACAAGGACACTTTTTCTTCTTTTCAACATATTTTGTCCTCCTGGGTTGTTCCTCTTCCAAGCCCCTGAAAATATACAACTGACACAGGATTAGTAAAAACCCAAAACAAAGACACATATCACAGAAATTCAAGTAAAATGAATCATTACAATTTTTTTTAAAAAATGACATATAAATCAGGAAGAGGAACATTGGGAAGAGGGTAGGGGGATTATTAGTTATGTTAGATTACAGAAAATGTTGGAAGAAAGAGAGTAGAAAATAAAAAACACTGCCATATAGAGGTCCATTGCTGTTGATGTGGCTGTTAGTAATGTTCCTTCTGAACTGCCTCAGCATCTCTGAATCCTGTCAAATGAAAATCAAGAGGTCAAATCCTGATAGAGCAGATATCAAACGGCAAACAATGGATCACAAAAGACTGCAAAAATCTTAATCTTACCATGTGTTCTGCATGTTTATCATTGCAGTGGAATGAAAAAAGGACTCTCTTTTCAACAAGATCCTGATCAGCGTCACCTTCCTCCTGTAAACAAAGACAAACTGACACAATATTAGTAAAAAAAAAAAAGATACAAATCACAGAAATTCACTTAAAATGAATCATTACAAAAATTTACAACCAATGACAGATAAATCAGGAAGAGGAACATTGGAAAGAGGGTAGGGGATTATTAGGTATGTTAGATTACAAAAAAAGATGGAGAAAAGGAGAGAGAAGAAAAAATCATAAATACTTCCATACAGAGGTCCATGGCTGTTGGTGTGGCTGTTAGTAAGCTCTTCCTGAACTGCCTCAGCATCTCTAAATCCTGTCAAATGAAAATCAAAAGGTCAAAGCCTGATAGTGCAAATATCAAACGGCAAACAAAGGATTACACAAGACTGCAAAAATCTGAATATTACCATGTGTTCTGCATGTTTACCATTGCAGTGGAATGGAAGAAGGACTCTTTTCTCAACAGGATAATTGTCAGCCTAACCTTCCACCCAGGGGCGTAGCCAGAGTACTTTTGATGTGGACGTCTGAAAAGGCGGGGTTGGGGGAGTTGGGGGAGTTGGGGGCCGCCTTAAGGGCCAAATAGGTCCTGGACGAAGCCCTGGTGGGGACCCATGCAGGGGACGAAGCCCCCGAAAGCTGGTGAATTTTCGACGATTCCGATGTGCATATTTGAGCCTTCTGATAGCATTTTTCTTTCATTTTTTCAGTTTGTTACGCAGCCACAATTGAGGTCTGTTCTTTTCTTGTACAAAATGCGGACAAACACTCAAAATGAAAAAGGAAATGTCCAATAGGGTTGTTTGACGAACCCACTAAAACAATTCTAGACCTTTGAAGCTCGACAAAATACGTATGGTTGCATACGGTAGTTGGTTAGAGTGGTTGACTGGTTTAGACAGATCACGCAATTGACTGATAGTCAGGCTTACATTAATGTTAAAAATACATCTCTAAAGATTGAAAATAACAAAGACAGAAGAATTCTTTTCAACTCATTTTCTTAATTGCAGATTACATATGTATATTGTATACATTTTAAAATGAATGTTCAAAAATATTCACAATTCGGGTATTTAACTTTTGCAACAATAATAAAAACATGTATAAATACTGTTGGTTTTAAGGTACTTTTACTTATATTTTTTAAAGGTTAAACTGAATTTTACCAATTTTTTTTCAATTTTTGATGTTCATAAATAAGGCTGAATTATGATTTTTGAAGTCTCGCATGAATCCGATAGGATAATTATTTTTTTTTAGGGGGGGGGGGTATCGTTACAGAAGTTAAGCATTACGGTTGGAAGTTCATTTCCAGTAATAGAAATTGAAATTCTTGGCATTAAATAAAATCATCGTTTGTTTTAAGGGAGCTCGAGCCGACTTGGGTTTCATTGTGTGAAATACTCAGCAATATTCGACAGTATTATATCGTTAATTCTTAATTGTTTCTTAGTATTTTTTTTTATTTTAAAAAATTATTTTCTAATATTTTGCAAAAATGATGAGTACGCTTACAATATTCTCTTTCTCTCTTTCTTTATGTTCTTTCTTTCTTTTCTTTTCTTTCTTTTTTCCTTTTTTTTCTTTTCTTTTCTTTTTTTTTTGAAAATGATGTGGACGTTTGTGCGTACAAACGTACGCCTGGCTACGCGCCTGCCACCTGTAAACAAAGATAAAACAGAGATATCAAAAGATGAACACATTAGTTTGTATAAAAGGAGAAGCTTTAGAAATGAAACTTGTCGGCGTAAATCGAACGCTTGGATCTGTAGCTCTTTGCTTTATCTGCCCGGATTTTCTCAAGCAGAGAGCTACAGTTCTGCAGCTAGTTATACCGGGGTATGTTAAATCTGTTCTAACTATTACTATAGCAACCGACTTTTGTATTTCTGGTGTCATTAAATTGGTGATTTTGGTAAAATGCATGCCAGATAGGTTTTTAAATAATTATAGATAATATTGTATCTATGCATTGTTTTACAAGATTTCAAGAATAAAAGAAAAGATAAAGAAGAAACAAAAGTAATAAAGCCATGGTTTTGATATTGTGACATGTCAAATATTTACTGGTTGACTACATTTAGGCCTATGTTCTTGCAAGTTTAATGTTTTAAAGCACCTTATACAATAATTAAAAAACTGTTATTCATATCTACATTTAGAGGAAGAAACGTTTAAAGGGGTGGGTTTTGATCAGTGTGACTTTCAGCGGCGGATCCAAGAATTTCATAACGGGGTGTGTGTGTGGGGGGGGGGGGAGGGTTTACAAGGTAGAGGTCTGATTATATGTTAGTAAAAACAAAATTTCAACGACAAAAATTAAAACGGGGGGGGGGGGGGGTGGCACGCCCGAATTTATAACAGGTGAAAGGGAAAAATATGCTATATATTATTATTGTTCTTCCCTCGAGTAATCCATGCATTTGTTCGAATAGATTTGATCTTTCGCCATTACATAAATTATAAATTATATTATAATTGTTCTTCCCTCGAGTAATTCATGCATTTGTTCGAATAGATTTGATCTTTGTTCTTTTTAGCAAATAGGGGTAATAAAGTTCCTCATTTCTCTCTGCCGAAATATTGACAAATCAGTTTTAAGCAATTAACAATCAATCAATTATTCTTCATTTCTCTGATAAAGGAGCAATCCTAGAAAATCAAAGATGGTACATGTAAATGGATCAAACGCACATTGGAGATGAAATTTATGAATATAATTTTTTTCTTTACTGACTCCATTGATACGTTGTTTCAGAAAAAAAATATTTGTTGGGAAAAAGTAGAAATTAGTAGCAGACGAATTAATATCGGTGCGTACAAATAAGTAATTTGTTCGAATTAATGAGGTTTCATTCGGACGAGTGAGTATAAATGGAAATGGATGACAGGACGCCTCGATGCTGTATAAATTTTTTATACGTTCTATCCTACACATGCAGACTATCACTATATGATTAAAGATATTTTAAATCTTTGCAAATACCTATTCTTTTTAACCCCCCTAAAAAAAGAACATTACGTTAAATCAAAAAAAAAAAAATAAATAAATAAAAAGCAAAAATACAAATAAAACTCTATACCTTTCAATAATACTAAAAGATGCTCTGGATAACATATTGAAACTAGTGCTAATTGTAACGGGGACCGTTACAGATGTTCCCCAAACGCTCCCCAACTCTCTTTTTGTGCCATATTACCTGTAAGCTTCATTAAAAAAGACAAACTCTATGTTTTTGAGACTTTAACATTTACCTGGAAGTGTATGAAGTTCATTCAAATTTTAGCATTGCATGCGTGCGCATGCGAATGCCTGTGCGTAATGATCATATCATTTTGTCCAATCCATATATTTTAATAAACTAAAAATTAAAGTATTTAATCCAAAAGTAATAAAAATACGCTCATTCAAGTGTATTTTTGATTTTGTTCATTTCACGTGCACGCACGTGCATACATGAGCACGGTGACCATACCTTCTTGTAGAAGATCATTACATCTATCTATGTTCTAAATCCCACCCCATATGGTTGAAAACCAAGGGCGTTATACCTGTTAAAAGTTTCAGCCAATTAGATTGCAGCGCACGTACACGCACGTGCGCATGTGCATGATGACCATACCTTTCTTGTAGTAGTCCATTATATATATCTATGTTCCAAATCCCATCCTGTTTGGTTGGAAACCAAGGGAGTTATAGCTGTTTAAAGTTTCAGCCAATCAGATTGCAGCGCACGTACATGCACGTGTATCCATGTGCATGGTGACCATACATTCTTGTAGTAGTTCATAATATCTATCTATATTTCAAATCCCATCGTCTTTGGTTGAAATCCAAATGAGTTATAGCTATTTAAAGTTTAAGCCAATCCGATTGCAGCGCACGTGCATGCACGTGTTTTCATGATAATTGCTATATATCATATTGTAGGATATCCTAATGCATGGCTATAATCAAAATTTCAAAACATTTCGTCAAAAGACAAAAAAGATATTGAGATTTTTGTTTCAGCCAATCAGAGTGCAGCGCACGTGCATGCGCGTGAGATCTTGCTATTTTGACCATGTCATATTGTCTATACTTCTAATGTATCCTTATATTATGAGTTCTAAAGCATTTCATCAAAAATTAAAAAAGTTACATCTATGTCAATGTAATCGGTCATTTATCATGTTGCACGTGCGCGCTCTTGCAAGCACGTGCGCGCAAAATGACCTTCGTTCCGCAAATCTACATTACATGTCTACTGACCCTAAAAACATTTCACCTTAGTCTGATGTGTAGTTTACAAGATCACTCGCGGACAAAATTTTCCCAGGAAGAAAAATAAGAATAACTAGTGCTAATTGTAACGGGGACCGTTACAGATGTTCCCCAAACGCTCCCCAACTCCCTTTTGGTGCCATATTCCCTGTAAGCTTCATTAAATAAGACAACCTCTATGCATCTGAGATTTTAACAACATTAACAAAGAAGTGTACAAAAATCATTTAAAATTAAGCATTGCACGCGTGCACATGTGAATGCATTTGCGTCATGACCATATCATCTTGTCTACACAATCTATATTTTTAATATACTGAATATCAAAGTATTTAATCCAAAATTATTTTAAAAAATACGCTCATTCAAGTGTATGTTTGATTTTACTCATTTCACGTGCACGCACGTGCATACATGAGCATGGTGACCATACCTTCTTGTAGAAGTTCATTACATCTATCTATGTTCTAAATTCCACCCCGTTTGGGTGAAAACTAAGGGAGTTATAGCTGTTTAAAGTTTCAGCCAATCAGATTGCAGCACATGTACACGCACTTGTATGCATGTGCATGGTGACCATACCTACTTGTAGAAGTTCATTATATCTATCTATGTTCCAAATTCCATCCTGTTTGGTTGAAAACCTAGGGAGTTATAGCTGTTTAAAGTTTCAGCCAATCAGATTGCAGCACACGTGCATGCACGTGTTTTCATGATAATTGCTTTATTTCATGTTATAGGATATCCTAATGCATGGCTATGTTCAAAATTTCAAAGGATTTCGTCAAAAAACAAGAAAGAAATTGAGACTTTAGTTGCAGCCAATCAGAGCGAAGTGCACGTGCATGCGCGTGAGATCTTGCTATTTTCACCATGTCGTCATGTCTATACTACTAATATATCCTCACATTATGAGTTTCAAAGCATTTCATTTAAAAATAGAACAGTTGTGGCTATATATATTAAATTGGTCATTTCACGTGTTGCACGTGCACGCTCTTGCAAGCACGTGCGCGCAAAATGACCTTGATTCCGCAAATCTACATAACATGTCTACTAACCCTAAAAAGGTTTTACCTACATCGGACGAACAGTTTACGAGATCATTCCCGGACAAAAAAGTTCCAGGAAGAAGAAGAAAAATAATAATAATAATAATAATAATAAGAAACAGAGTAAAAACAATATGTTCCCCAACTTCGTTTGGGGAACATAACTAGTGCTAATTGTAACGGGAACCGTTACAGATGTTCCCCAAACGCTCCCCAACTCCCTTTTGGTGCCACATTCCCTGTAAGCTTCATTAAATAAGACAAACTCTATGCATTTGAGGCTTTAACAACATTTACCCAGAAAGTACCAAGTTAATTCAAATTTTAGAATTCCACGCGTGCGCATGTGAATGCATGTGCGTAAAGACCATATCATCTTGTCTATACAATCTATATATTTTAATATACTAAATATTAAAGTATTTAATCCAAAAGTATAAAAAAAAAAAAATACGCTCATTAAACTGTTTTTTTGATTTTACTCATTTCACGTAGAAGCACGTGCATATATGAGCATGATGGCATACCTTCTTGTAGAGGTCCACTACATCTATCTATGTTCTAATTCCCACCCCGTTTGGTTGAAAACCAAGGGAGTTATAGCTGTTTAAAGTTTCAGCCAATCAGATTGCAGTGCACGTACACGCACGTGTATGCATGTGCATGATGACTATACCATCTTGTAGAAGTCCATTATATCTATCTATGTTCCAAATCCCATCCTGTTTGGTTGAAAACCTAGGGAGTTAAAGCTATTTAAAGCATAAGCCAATCAGATTGCAGCGCATGTGCATGCACGCGTTTTCATGATAATTGCTATACATCTTATTGTAGGATATCCTAATACATGCCTATGTTTAAAATTTCAAAGGATTTCGTCAAAAAACAAGAAAGATATTGAGACTTTAGTTTCAGCCAATCAGAGCGAAGCGCACGTGCATGCGCGTGAGATCTTACTTTTTTGACCATGTCATTTTGTTTATGCTTCTAATATATACTTATAATATGAGTTTCAAAGCATTTCATCAGTAATTTAAATAGTTACGTCTGTATCAATTATATTGGACATTTCTCGTGTTGCACGTGCGAGCTCTTGCAAGCACATGTGCATGCACATGCTTTCAAGATAAATCGTATAATACAGGCTGTAGATCTCCCTAATATATGACTATGTTCAAAATTGCAAATGATTTTATCACAAAACAAAACAGATATTGAGACTTTAGTTTCAGCCAATCAGAGCGAAGCGCACGTGCATGCGCGTGCGATCTTGCTATTTTGACCATGTCATCTTATGCTTACTACTTGTTTATCCTTACATTATAAGTTTCAAAACATTTCGTTATAAAATAGAAAAGTTACGGTTATATTCATATTATATTGGTCATTTTAAGTTTTGCACGTGCGCGCTCTTGCAAGCACGTGCGCGCAAAATGACCTTGATTCCGCAAATCTACATAACTTGCCTACTTACCCTAAAAAGGTTTCACCTAAGTCGGATGTGTAGTTTACAAGATCACTCGCGGACAAAATTTTCCCAGGAAGAAAAATAATAAGAACTAGTGCTAATTGTAACGGGAACCGTTACAGATGTTCCCCAAACGCTCCCCAACTCCCTTTTGGTGCCATATTCCATTTAAGCCTTATTAAATAAGACAACATCTGTGCATTTTTGCCTTTAACAGCGTTTTCCCAGAGGGATACCAATTATATTCAAATTTTAAAATTGCAGGCGTGCGCATGTGAATGCACGTGCGCAATGATCATATCATCTTGTCTACAATTTTCTATATATTTAAATATAGTCCAAAAGTATTAAAAATCACTCATTCAAGTGTATTTTTAATTTCACTCGTTCCAAATGCACGCACGGGCATGCACGTGCATGATGACCATACCTTCTTGTAGGAGGCTCTTTTATCTATCTTTATTCTAAATCCCATCCTGTTTGGTTGAAAACCAAGGGAATTATAGCCATTTCAAGTTTCGGCCAATCAGATTGCAGCACACGTGCATGCGCGTGATTTCATGATTTTTTTCTTAATCATATTGTAGGATATCCCAATGTATGAATATGTTTTAAATTTCAAAGCATTTCGTCAAAAAACAAACGAGATATAGCCATTTAAAGTTTCAGCCAATCAGGTTGCAGCACACGTGCATGCGCGTGATTTGTTGAAATTTTTTGTATATCATATTGCAGGATATCCTAATGAAAAACTATGTTTTAAATTCCAAAGCATTTCGTCAAAAAACAAAGGAGATATAGCCACTTAAAGTTTCAGCCAATCAGATTGCAGCGCACGTGCATGCGCGTGATTTCATGAAATTTTTTCCATACTATATAGTAGGATGTGTTAATTCATGACAAAGTTTAAAATTTCAAAGCATTTCGTCTAAAAACAAAAGAGAAATTGAGATTTTTGTTTCAGCCAATCAGAGCAAGGCGCACGTGCATGCGCGTGAGTTCGTGCTAATTTGACAGTGTCATATTATTAACACTTTTATTATATCCTTAAGTAATGAGTTTCAAAGCATTTCATCAAAAAATGTAAAAGTTATAGCCATATTAAGTATATCAGTCATTTCACTCACTTCACGCGCACGCACGTGCAGGCGTATGCGCGCAAAATGACCTTCGTTCCGCACACCTACACTACACACCTATTAACCCTAAAAAGGTTTTAGCTCAGTTGGGTGAACAGTTTCTGAGAACACTCGCGGACAAAAAAGTACCGGAGAACAAATAAGAAAAAAAATAATAATAATAAGAAACAGAGTAAAAACAATATGTTCCCAAACTCCGTTTGGGGAACATAATAAGAATAATAATAACTAGTGCTAATTGTAACGGGGACCGTTACAGATGTTCCCCAAACGCTCCCCAACTCCCTTTTGGTGCCATATTCCATGTAAGCTTCATTAAATAGGACAAACTCTATGCATTTGAGACTTTAACAACGTTAAACCAGAAGTATACCAAGTTCATTCAAATTTAATCATTGCAAGCGTGCGCATGTGAATGCATGAGCGTAATGACCAAATCATCTTGTCTACACAATGTATATATATTGTGTATTTTTTATTTTACTCTTTTCACGTGCACACACGTGCATACATGAGCATGGTGACCATACTTTCTTGTTGAAGTCCATTACATCTATCTATGTTCCAAATCCCATCCTGTTTGGTTGAAAACCAAGCGAGTTATATCTATTTAAAGTTTCAGCCAATCAGATTGCAGCGCACGTGCATGCACTTGTTTTAATGATAATTGCTATATATCATGTTGTAGGACATCCTAATGCATGGCTATGTTCAAAATTTCAAAGGATTTCGTTAAAAAACAAGAAAGATATAGAGACTTTAGTTTCAGCCAATCAGAGCGAAGCGCACATGCATGCGCGTGAGATCTTGCTTTTTTGATCATGTCATCTTGTTTACGCTATGAATATATCCTTACATTATAAATTTCAAAAGATTTCATCAAAAAATAGAAACGTTACGGCTATATCCATTATATTGGTCATTTCACGTGTTGCACGTGCGCGCTCTTGCAAGCACGTGCGCGCAAAATGGCATGTTGACAATGTCATCTTATCTACATTTATCATATGTCTATATATTCTAAATATCAAAGCATTTCATCAAAAAATGTAAAAGTTACGGCAATTTCAAGTATATTGGTCATTTCACGTGTTGCACGTGCGCGCTCTTGCAAGCACGTGCGCGCAAAATGACCTTCGTTCCGCAAATCTACATAACATGCCTACTTACCCTAAAAAGGTTTCCCCTTAATCGGATGTGTACTTTACAAGATCATTCGCGGACAAAATTTTCCCGAGAAGAAAAATAATACTAATCAGAAACAGAGTAAAAACAATCTGTTCCCCAACTTCGTTTGGGGAACATAATAAGAAACAGAGTAAAAACAATATGTTCCCCAACTTCGTTTGGGGAACATAATAATAATAAAAAACAGAGTAAAAACAATATGTTCCCCAACTTCGTTTGGGGAACATAATGAAGTTAAGCCTTCACACAAGTACTATCATATCATAATTTACTTCGCCATGATTAAAGCATACTTTAAATGTTGGTGGGGGTAACTTGAAAGTTTTTTGGCAAAGTAACAGTTGAAAATTAGTAGAATAGTAGATTATTTTAAGCTTATTTTTAGTCCCTCCTTATAGAAAAATACAAGCTAATTCAGAGAATTCGTGTCCCCCGCTTAGGGAAAAAGTCGGCTTCCCCTGACTGAATTTGTAGAATTATTAAATGTATACATGTATACTGAAGCAAATAAAATACATGTATGTCAATATGCATATAAAGATTTGATTGCTTATTCTTTATTATGTGTGTAGAAGATTTTTTTATATGGAATATTTATCACACTGTAATGATGATTTTATAACCTCATAAATTTTTCATTTCACATGCTGAATACTATCATTTAGTAAAAAAAAAAAAAAAGTATTTAAAAAAGAAAGAAAGGATCGACCGAGATTCGATCCCGAGACCTCTCACATTTGAAGCAAGAGACATAACCACTAGACCACGTAATCGCTTTACAGGGGGTAAAGTATATGCAGAACTGAAGTCACATACATGTATATATTCATGTTTTCATGTTCGATATTCTCAAAATTTTACACAATCCATGGTGTTTGATTTATTTAGCCTTTATTAAACAGTTCTAATAGATGTAATAAGAACATAAAGTCCGCCAAGAACCTGTTTTATACGTAATAACTCTCCTCATGCCCCTGCGCTAAAAATTGCGACATGTAATACTATAAATACTAATAAATCAAACGGGGCGGGGCACCTTGAGAGGGGCGAGAGACGTCCTAGGGAGTTTTGGTATAAAATTACATTGCATAAGCTCAAAATCTTCTTTAAATATCGCCCGGAAATGATAGTGTTACACACAGACAGAATGTATAAATTTACGACCTTGAACTTTGACCTTTTGACCTCAAAATCAATAGGGGTCTTCATTAGGCCACAGGGAGTTGTTATGTAAAATTTCATTGCAATAGCTCAAATGGTTCTAGAGATATCGTGTGGAAACGAAAGTGTTTTAACAGACAGAATTTGCTTATTTATGACCTTGACCTTTGACCTTTTGACCTCAAAATCAATAGGGGTCTTCTTTAGTCCATAGGGAGTTGCTATGCTAAATTTCATTGCAAAAGCTCAAAGGGTTCTCGAGATATCGTGTGGAAACGAAAGCGTTACAGACAGACAGAAAGACGGACGGACGGACGGACGGACGGACAAACCCAAATCATATCCCCCACTTTTCAAGCGGGGGACAAAAAGTAGGGTAGGTTTTTTTGTTGCTTTTTTTTGATAATCGACTTCCTCCTAAATATGTTAGGGGGTGGGGTGGGTATAAGACCTAAAAATATGCTCTGTAAAGTTATGGGCTAGTGTAAAATACACATTCTAATGCAAAAACTATATATGTAGACATAACCTTTTCATTTTTTTTAAAATCTTCTTTATACTGTATCATAATATGAAAAGTTAATTGAAGACCATTTCTTTTTATGTCCCAGTAATCGAAGATTCGGGGGTATATAGTTTTATCGTGTCCGTCTGTATGTCTGTCTGTCTCTTTGTCCGCAAAACTTAAACCTTGACCATTACTTTTCATTTATTGTAGCTATGACTTTCATATTTAATATGTGTATTCCTTGTGACAAGACCTTACTTTGGGTACCTTCAAATTTGACCTTTTGACCTTTACCTTGGAGTTTGTCCCATTTTACACAAAAATGCCAAATTTTTACTTTGGCCATAACTTTAACGGTAGATATTAGTACTCCCATACTTCACATATGTATTTTTTTTGGCATGACCTTTCATTGGATACTATAAACTTTGACCTTTTGACCTTAACCTTGGAGATTTCCGTACTTATGAAAAAAAAAACTTTCACCTTGGCCATAACTTTTGAACGGTAAGGGCTAGGGTTTTCATACTTCACATATGTAATCCTTGTTATATTAAACCTTTCTTAAGAAACCATCAACTTTGACCCTTTGACCTTTGAGTTTTACCTACCTTTCAAAAACTTATCCATAGCCATTACTTTTGAACAAGTGGTGCTAGGGCTTTCTTATTTTGCAATTGTATTTCTTGTGAGAAGACCCTACTTTGGGTACCAATATATTTAAATTGCATTTTAGAAAATTTTAATCTTCGCTATGTTGCCATACAGGGGCATAGCTGTTTCACAAACACATCTTTTTATATATAAGAGGAGTTGCGGATAAGAGATGGATACCCCAAAGCGTAAAGACGGACGGACGGACATCCCGATCACTATATACCCTCCCGCTTTTCAAGCGGAGGATATAATAATATCTAATACTGCTGAATTTTTCTGTCAGTACGATGATTTTCACCATCGAAAAACAATGTTTACCTAACCCTTTAGGCTCGATAATTCTTTTACTGATCCTTTAGATTCTGAATCATCGCATTGACCTTAAAATATAGCTATGATTGTATAATGTTATGAGACCAACATATCATCAATTTATTCCCAATTAGCTCTGGTGAGCATTTTGGCCAATATGCTTCTTTTTCTATTTTTTTGCCCCCTAAAAATTTCAGCTTTAATCCACAGGGAGTCATTTTTCTACGGGGGTCATTTTTCTTCGGGTGGGTTCTGCAAATTTTTAGGGTGGTGGCACTTTTTCTACGGGCAAAAGGGTCATTTTTCGATGTCGAATATTGACTGGGGGTCATTTTTCGCTGTCGAAAAATGACCCCCGGTCATTATTCGATGGGGGTCATTATTCGTCTTTACACCTGCCCTGGATCCGCCTTTGGCCCTGGATCCATCCTATTTTTTGGAAAAGAATAGCAAATAAATCCTGAATATATAGGAGATAGCTCCAAATCCTACTAAAACAAGATTTTCTGATTTTTTGACTTGTCAGATATTTACTTGACCACATTTAGGCTTATTTGATGAGCCTCCTCCCCTCCCCCACTCCTTTGAACTTTGTGAGTGGGCCTTTGCCAGGCTTTAGGCGCTATTAATAATTTCAAATGAAAAACTTGAGCTATAAATGCGAATATAAATTTATTTTATGTTTCCAGAGCGGGCGTAAGCAATCTTTGTAAATCTCAATACATTTTCAAACCAGAAATATAAATTAATACTACGAAATGTGAACTGTAAGTCCGTTATGTGGGCTCGGTTTGCAATGACGGTCTAAATTGGCGAGTGAGACTAATAGACAAGGTACCTACTTTGTATGTCATATATGGTATATAACTATGATCATAATTTAAATGCAGTTCATGTGTTGCAGTGAATCTAGCTCACTGTATGTACATATTTACAAATTTGTAAGGAGGGATATTTATGTTAGGGAGGGAAACTGTAATTGTCACCCCCTTAGTTTGAGAGTGTTCCTCTCTGGCATCTACACGGCGGGTGTGACCGGTAGTCAGGGGCTGTTCCCTCCTCCATGAGGCCATGGCACCTGATCCCACCTCCGAAGTTTTGCAAGTCCCTGTTTGCTCTGCTCCTATTTTGTATTATAATATATATTTCTGATCTTGAATCCTTATCTCCATATGTTAAATTTTAGGGGGGGGGGGGGGGGACAAGATTTCCGTTTGAATCATATTCCTAAAGTGTAAGTTTACATGACATTTTTACAGGAACATCTCATACGTGTAACCAGTGAAATCTTCTGTTTTGCTAATTCTAGTGAAAATAATACTTGATCTTTGATTATTTTGTAGGACTCTCGATGAAGAAAATTAATAGGGTTGTGAATATTTTAAAATTTTACAATTAATGAACCAGTTAACAAAATTATGACCAAGGGAATTACTCAGAACAATAATAATAATGTATGTCTTCTTTTGGCAGTCCTCCCCTTCTTACATTGCTTCCTGTTGGTCTGCATTGAATACCGGCGCCTATAGGAATTTAGGGTTTTATGTCTTTCTTGCGACCATCAAAACCCAAATCTTCCCCCCCCCTTTTAATCATATCTATTATGTTTAAAATCTAAAGTAAACGATATCTTAGGTATTTAATAAGTTAGCCCCCTTTTAAAAACACCTCCTGAACCCTGGCTATATTACTAGAATATTCAGGAAGTCACGTTATCATGTTATTGGGTTCTCCAGGAAGTTTGGCTAAAAATAATAGGAAATTCAGGAAATGTGGGTACGTAGGAATTCTCCAAGAATTTAGCTACATATAAACAAAGGAAGCTTAACTTTAAGACAGAATTCGGGTCGGATAGAATAATAATAGAAAACGTGAATGTACGTGTATTATTTTATGCCCCCGTAATCGAAGATTCGGGAATATATAGTTTTTGTCTTGTTAGTCCGTCTGTTTGTCTGTCCGCAAAATCTTGTACATTGCTCATAAATTAAGGTTTTGTCACAAGGAATACACATGTGAGATATGAAACCTTAGCCCCCACCCACTCAAAAGTTAGGACAAGGTTAAAGTTTTCACAGACAGACAAACAGACAGATAGATAGACAGCTAGACAGACGGACGGACATGGCAAAAACTATTTACCCTCGAATCTTCGATTACAAAAGCATAAAAATACGCCATGTTATTATGAGAAGTATGATGCATTTGTTTATTACTAAACAATGATAGGAATGTGAACTTAGTGCTATAATATTAATGTTACTGTGAAAAGGGTTATTTTCTGTTTAAGAAAATATATTTTGTTCTTTGAAACCACCTTTTTTTTATTCGCCCACCTGAGAGTTGGGAGAAAAAGGCGGGATTAGATAATTTTATAAAAAAAAAATAAAAAAAAAAACACACACACAATAAATTTTGAATGAGAAAATATTTTAAACCCCTCTCTTCATCGAGAAAATTTTCTCCATACTTAGATAATATACAGTATACAGGGAAATTTTCGTCCTCCGTTATATTGATGAAAAACAGGTAATTCAACCAAAGGAGAGATACGTTCAATGATTTATAAAAACAACATATGATTCCAATGTAAACATGGATGTTACTCTGAAGTCTTAAAATCATAATATCTAACAGAAACACCAACAAGGACCAAAATTTGTATCACATCTCATATCAACTGTCAACCACCGATGTGAGTTGTGATACAGATTTACCAAGAATTATTGTCTGTAGATATCGCAATAGTGCCAATGCCCAGCACTTGGTCTCGTATATCGAGAGTAACTTACCTTTTACCATTGTTTTTTTTTTTGGTTTCAACAAGAATATATATAAAACCCTTGTAATATTCATTCGATAAAGGGTACAATTAAAATGAAAGATTTAAAACTGTATTTACAACTTTTAAATGTATTTATTTAGAAAAAAAATAATCAACAAAAATAACATTTGGCGGACGCGTTTTAGCAAGAGTTTAAACACAAACACAGTGTGAGGCGGGGCAATATCCCATCCGACAGTTCGTCTCACACCACTGCTGCATACCCGGGGTCTTCTTCCAGACCGTAGTGGGTCCACACTTCTTTTTGCGGCTCATTCCCCCGGGAACAGGACGAGCACCGCTGCCATTAGAAGCAGCAGTTGTAGAGGAAGGCGGCGTAGGTTTTGTTGTCGTTGCTTTTGGTTTTTGTGTCGTTGTTGTCGTCGTTGAAGTTGTGGTAGTCGTTGGTTTTGTCGTTGTGGCTTTTGTTGTAGTTGTGGTTTTAGTTGTCGTTGTCGGAGTTGTGGTGCTTTTCGTTGTCGTTGTTGGTTGTTTCGTCGTCGTTGTTGTTGTAGGTTGTTTTGTCGTTGTTGTTGTTGTCGGTCGTTTTGTCGTTGTGGTTTTTGCGCTTGTAGCAGCATTCACTGGGTTCCCGCTCTTGCTTTCTATTGCTATATCGGAACAGCCATAAAATTCCTCCTGAGATCCACACCCTATGCATCCTTTTCCCGTTGGATCAACACCCCAACTGTTTCCTTTAATCAAAATTATTTTTATTTTAAAACAGCATAATTTTTCTCAGTTGCATATATGCACTTTTATGAAAAAATCGATATCTGCTTAAATCATCATTTAACATTCAGGCATTTTGTAGAATCAAGTTGTGATAACAAATTAACATCAATCTCTATGAAAAAGAAATTTTTCAGTGTCGTTTCGATTTTCATGACGCGTCGACGTCTTGGTGCAACATTTTTTAAAGATAAAGTATTAGATACTAACAAAAAACTTTGATAACAGAAACCGATAGGCAAATGTTAATTGAAAATCAACTTTTAAATACTTGATGTATAGGATTATAAGCATATTTTAATTAACCTGTGTGGTATTTCCATTGTAAGATGCACTGAGTACACGTCAGACCGGGTGGTAGCCGTAACTGAGCATGGTGCATGCCAACAGCCGTAGATATGTGCATCCTTCAATAAAAACACAGAAGTAGAAATTAATCACAGAATATTTTGCATGAATCAAGCTTTTCTTGGAGAATAAAATAGATCAATATAAACAAAAAATTATAAATAAATATATAAATATATAAATGATAAACCCCAAAAAGTACATAAAAAGAAAATATTAAATCTCGGATGATGCATTTTTATTTTAAAAAATAGGTAAAGAAGAGAACTCATAAATATAACATCAAACATGTTTGCAAGGAACTGGATTTAGTTGTGTATTGGTCTAAATCTATACACTGCCTATACATGTACAAAAATTCTAGTATTTCAATTCTCTATGTATTATGCAGGAAAAGAAGAAAACACTTGCTGTGGCCTTCAACTCGACCTTCAGATATATCGACGACGTATTATCAAAGAACAATGGTATTTTCCATTACTACGTCGATACGATATATCCAGGAGAGCTTGAGATAAAAGATATCACACATCTGTTTCATACTTGGATATTTTACTTGAAAAAAGACGTTAATGGTAAGCTAACAACCAAGTTATATGATAAAAGAGACGACTTTAACTTTTCTATCGTCAACTTCCCTTACTTATGCAGCAATATACCTTCATCACCTACATACGGAGTGTATATATCTCAGTTGATTCGACACGCAAGAGCATGCTCTACGTATGAACAATTTCTAAAACGAGGTAAAATATTGACAAGCAAGTTGATGAAACAACAATATTAGCAGTCTCATTTAAAGGCATCATTTTTCGTAAGTTCTATGGTCGATACAATAACCTTGTCAGCAAATACAATTTATCATTGAGTCAAATGCTGACTGACGTTTTTCATACCAATTGTTAGTCCATTTTTATACACTGAATTGACAACGGATTTTCCCGTTACTCAGTATTTCACAATCATGACAATGAGCACACGGCGGGTGTGACCGGTCAGCAGGGGATGCTCACTCCTCCATGGCACCTGATCCCACCTATGATGTTTCGGAGGTCCGTGTTTGCTCTGCTCCTATTTTGTACATATTGTTTTATGGACTTTGATATTGAATACTGTTCGTTATCTCCATATCTTTATTTTAATTCCTTATTTAATTTAGAACAGGAAGAAGTACCACCGAACAGATATCTAATCTACGAATAATCTGCAAGAAGTACCAACAACACCAGCTAGACCTTTATCATATGTAGCATGCTGCCTTATGGACTACCATGAGGAAATACAACATCAATGCCAACCTTGTTCGAGTGATCGAAGAGTTATACAACAAGGCCACTAGTCCAATTCACTTGAATAATAGCATTGGTGACTGGTTCCACACAACAGTAGGAGTACGCCACGGCTGCCTGCTTTCTCCCACCCTCTTTAACCCCTTAAAAGGATTATGGAAGATGCTCTCGATGATCACAAAGGCACAGTCTCCATCGGAGGAAGAGCCGTCACAAATCTGCCATGTTCGTTGCTGACATAGATGACCTTGCAGGGAAAGAGACTGAGCTAACCAACTTGGTGAATCGCCTTGACCTAGCAGTCTCTGCATATGGCATGGATATCAGTCCAGAAAAAATTAAGCTGAAGACCAACAACGCTCAAGGCATCACCTCAAAAGTCATGGTCAGCGGAACATGTCTGGAAACAGTGAAGACACTTAAGTACCTCGGATCCATCATATCAGATGGATAAGATTCCAAACCAGAAATTATAGCAAGGATTGCACAAACAACTGCAGCATTAGCGAAATTAAAAACCATTTAAAGAGACAGAAATATCACTCCAGCTAATGTGTTCCCTTAGCAAATCAGTCTTCCTGTATACCTGTGAAACATGGACTCTCTCTGCATAGCTCGCGAAGAGGATTGTGAGCACCGAGATGAGATTTATAGGAAAATAGTAGGCATCCAATACACTGACAGTGTGACCAATGAAGATGTCCACAGGACAAAGACAACCTCCTGATCTCCTCACTGTCAAGGGACAATGTAAGTATGACCACATTTCAAACTCAAGTGGCCTTGCAGACACAATCCTGCAAGGGGCAGTTAAAGGTGGTGAAGATAGGGAAGACAAAAGAATAGGTACAGATAGCATTCTTGAGTGGACTGGACTGAGCCTTGCAGAATCCCAGAGAGTGACAGAAAACAGAGAATTATGGATGGCAGTGGTGGATAAGTCTTTGAAGGTGCCCCATCGACATCCATGGATGCTAGGTGAAAGTGATGTATTTTAATGAACAAGAAAAAAATTATATTTTTACCTTGTTGAATTATTGGCAAACATTAGCAGATTTTTATCGAAGCAAGTCTGTGTTGCAATTTTTTTAACGTCGTTATTTGGACAAAGACGGAACTCAAACCACCCCTTATGGTTTGCTGTAATATCTACGTGAACGTCAATTAGCTGCCCCTCAGTATAGTGTCTCGTTATGATACCGGAAGCATACTTTCCCCCTGCCTCGTGATCACGTGGCTGCGGTGCATTGTAGGGGTCGCCACAAATCCCACACTTTCCACCGTTCAGCATCTGTACCTGATTTAAAACAAAATATATATAAATAAAGACGAACTTAAATCAATTGTTTTCAAAAATAAAGAATCATTTATATTGTAAAATATTGAATCATTGTGGAAAATTTTAGCATTCGATTTGCAAAATATTTTGTTTAAGAATAATAGCACTGTGATAAACTGCCAAAAAAGTGACGTATTAGCAATTCTTTGTTTAAACGGCGACCTTGAGTAATCCTGTATTCTGTAATAGTATAAGAGTATCTAAATTTGACAAATATTTACCGATACCTCATCAGAATCAAGCTAATATTTCGCCTAATAATAATATGCAATCGCAACATTTTCAAACAGTTAGATGTTGGGAACCTGTCGGGATTTTACGAGTGGTAAGGTTATGAAGAAGAACCTAATGCTTGCAGCTTTCTCAAATTTTCTGACCCAAATTCGCGTAATTTAGGGGGGTGGTGGTGAAGTCCGATGTTACAACAAAGTAAATAATATGAAAAAGTTTCCAACTTCTATTAAAAATGTTCTCTTTTCCCAATAAAACTATATGGTAGCTAAATAAATTATTATAGAATATAATTTCAAAAAGCATTGAATAGATTTTAAAAAAAAAACAGCATCAATACTTGTAAATTAGACGAATTTTTAAATTAAAACGCAACCCGGAAATCAAAGTCAACTTTTAAAATTGTTAACTTTTTTGTAAAGTTTGACTCTCCCTCTCTCTCTCTTTTTGACACATGGAATTGACACACTTCCATGTTTGGTCAAATAATGGGTGAATTTGGTGCAACAGACGCGAGGATTAATGCCAAAACATGGAAAAACAGAATCATTTCCTGGCCAGTTTCCCCCCTAGGCATCAGTCGGTTGTTACGACACCGTACCTAAATAAAATAGCGTTTACAATATTCACTGTGTTTGCAGAACATGATATGAATCATGTGTGTTGCCCAAATATTTGGTCCGAGAACAAGACTTCGATTAAGAACAAACTTATGCGCGCGATGCACTGGTGCAAACTTCTTTGCATGGTACGCTGTGGGTACTTGATTGGGTCAAAACAAACCTGCATAAACTTGAAGACACGCCTTAAATAATCCTAATCTTGACAAAAAAAAAACAAACATAAACAATATAGACTAAAAAGGTTTTTTTTTTAAAATAAAACAAAAAATTTGAAGTGTACACTTGAACTTGGGTTCGTTGCCGGAGCCTGACAATTGATATCAGGGTTTTATCTCGGTATAGTTCGACAAAGCCTTAAAAACTAGAATTATCTTGTATGAAAGAAAAATTGAAATTTCTATATACTGCGTATAACTCTTTTTTCATTTAAAAAAATATACAAATTATTTAGTTTGACTGTTAAATTTTTTGCAAGCTTTAACGGTTAATATTATCAATTTTTTTTAAAGATATCTTTAAAAAAAAACATTTGTAAGCGCTCAGTTACATTTATTTCTTTTTCACGTTTTTTTCTCCTCCAGAACCTTGATTAATACATTCTAGTATAATGTAAATTCTGGTTGCATCATCTGTTTATTACGTCACGTTCATAGTCCCATAGAGTCCTGTGATCAAAGATTACTCGTATTTTCGATTTTGTACATGTTTCAGTAAATCATTTAGTTTTAATGCTTATTGAATATAATCTCCTTATATTTCTCAGCAACTGAGGCACACTATCTCCAGGCGACATGTGAAAACTTAAGTCAAGACAGTTTTCACAATTTTATTTAATTTAATTTAAAGAGACGGTAGAAAAAATGGCTTAAAACTTATTTTAATAACATGTCAAATATCAGTAAAGAAATTTAATTATTTAGCCTCTTTATAAAATACACCCAGAGAGGATGTTTTTGATTATGTTAACCAAGAAAAACAAGGTTAACATATTTGAAGAGGTATAAATAAAATAAAAGTTAAACTCATTTTCGTTAAATATTCTACTTTTTTTCAAACCAAAATAAACCATAAATAAATCTTTATTTATAATATTTACAACCGTATACTTTATACAATTTCTCTTGGTACGCAATATCACATTTTTCAACAATTAGAATATATTCAAATGGCATGATGGGTTAATTATGAATTTTAAATTTAAAAAAATTTCTTTATTTTCTTCTCGTCTTTCTGTCACAGGAGTTTGCTAACATGTATGTTGCAATTTGAAGTTGCATGCATTGATTTTCAAAATGGAGAAGAAATGTGTTAAAAAAGAGAGAAAAAAAAATTCAAATTAAAAATAAAAGAGCAGACCAAATGTATATGAACTCATCATGAGAACATGGAGCCGTTAAAATTGCCCTGATCAGTTGCAATAATTCTATGCAATATCTTTACTTAAATAATCTATTTTACAAAATATATAATTGGAATTTAATTGTTTTTAAGTGAGATTTCACCCAAATGTATTAGTTATCATTCTTTCAAATTCTGGACATATTACAATTATTTACTTCAAAATTATTTATCTTGCGTCAATTTATATGTTTAAAAAATTAACGGAGATGACTCTAAGAGTATTTAATTATGTATGATTTTACGAATCCATGGTCAATAATTATTTACCGAAAATCCTCCGCAGAATAAAGCATTGTCGTCGTAGTTATGGTTGGTATGAAACCCCCTTCTCCACATGGTACTTCTTGCCGGGGGCTCCCACAGCCTTCCATGCCCTGAAGCGTAATTCACAATATTTAGACAAAAGTAAACGTAAAGTATCATTAGTCTCGCCATGTTGGAGGACAGTTTCCAGAATCAGCTCTCAAATATTGGTTACGTATTGATATACCCGAAACAAGTCCTTCCGGATTGAAAACACGCCCAAATTCCGATGCATTTCTCAATCTAATAACCAGCACTCAAAATATGTTTAACCCCTTTTTAACGCCTTACCCGTAGATAGCAGTTTAGCCAATCTGAGCTTAACTCTGCATAACAATGAAGTTTGTCAAGTCCAAAATAAATAGATCGATTAGTTTTCTCCGCATGAATTTACAGATTGGAAGTTGGTATTTATTCCTAGTTTTGATAAATTCATACCTATCAGTGTTCTACAAATACGGGACTGATATCTTTTGCAGGATTGATTGTTACGACAAATATCGACACGTCACTCCCAGACCCTGGTGAGCAAACACGAGCTAAGACGAAGATCATATACCAAGAACACATAGACCCATCGGTATTTAATTTCAATAATCCGGCAATAAATTAAAGAGGTCTTACGGTTATCGGACGAAATAAAAACAGATCTGAAGTCTGAAAGGGTGTCATCAAATAAAACCTTCCTTCTAGAGTCCGTTGGGTTTCAAAACAAAATATTTACTGGAATGTCAACAAAGGGGCTTATCTTCATAGACTTTATTAAACAATTAATTCCTGATATGATTAGTTATAAGAGGGTAGGTAAGAATCCAAGGAAACATGTCACCCGCAGACATCCATACTAACCACAGTTTTCTAATATTCAGAAATCAGTATAAAAGAAAGTAAATATTAGGTGGTTGTAAAATGTAATCACGTGTTTTATTTTCAACGTTAAAATGTAATTTTCTTTGTACTTATTACATTTTGTTATTTATGGACATGATTATTTTTCACATTCCCATAAAAGTTAAGGCTAGATAAACCTACGAATACCAGTAATGAACTAGAGGTAGCTTAGGATGTTATTAACAAGCATTCTCTTTTGACTTGTCACATCTTTCGAAGATCGTCTTCTTACAAACTGAGGACATCCTGATGGGTACTTTTTGCGCCCCTTTAAGACTCATTAGAGCATACATTTAAATATTCATATAAAGCAGAATTTATGCAAAAACTTAAACGTGAAAAAATGTCCGTTGCCAATGGGTGGGGTCTTCAATTGGTCGATGCAATGAACTTTTCAGCAAATACAATTTATCCGGCATTGAGTAGGGGGTTCAGGTATAAATTTTCGGTGAAATATTTTCAATTAAATATATTCTAGCACAAACATGGAAACATTAAGAAATATAAAAAACTTTACTTGGTGAAAAAATTCCAAGTAGAACAG
This sequence comes from Saccostrea cuccullata, assembly GCF_032062105.1. Taxonomy (NCBI): domain Eukaryota; kingdom Metazoa; phylum Mollusca; class Bivalvia; order Ostreida; family Ostreidae; genus Saccostrea; species Saccostrea cuccullata. Next base: position 136,341 of record NW_026925056.1, read on the forward strand.
AAGTTATGAAACAATCAATGTTGTGAGTACTGCTATTTTATGTAAGGAAATTTCTATACATACGAGCATTAAATGATGGCACATGAAAGAAGAAAAATCCGTTAAATCTAGGTATTTTTTAAGAGATAGAGTCTAATTTTATCTAGAAGTAGGGCAAACTATATATTTTCGGAAAGGTCTATGCAAGCCCTAATTTTCTGTTTTCATGTCAGCTAAAAAATATCCAAGATGGCGGCAAAATATCCAATATGGCCGCCAATAGTAAAAATGGCCGATACAGTCTTATTGAAAGCATACTTTCAAAATCAGGTGAGTTAAGAATAAATAATGAAATTTTATGAATTATTTACAATTTATTACTTTTAAAAGACTTATTAAAATAAGGATCGTAATAAAATATGGTCACTAAAGGTAAGTAAAGAAGAAACTTCAAGAAAGATACCAATAATATGAAAATAGCAAAAAAAAAAAAAAAAAAAAAAAAAACAAGAAAAAGAATTTACTACAATTAATTCACAACTTTATTTTTAAATTTACATAGATCTTTAAATACATATCAAATTTTCGGTTTCAATCAATAATTGTGTATTTTATCCATGCTTCCTGGACAAGTTGAGTGTTAAGTTTCTCTCAGACTTCTGCTACTACCGGCCGCGGGCGGGTACCATAATCATGATATGGAACGATTCTATAGCATTTTCCTGAAGTCTAACTGTATTTACACTCACTGAAAAAAAAATTAACCACAAAGTATTATGTGCACAAACAAATCATAAATATTTTATAGTTATAAGTAAAACAATTAATATATATATTTTCTTTTATCACATTTGAACTTCGGGTTATTCATTTATTATACAGACAGTATATATTTCAGAATTCAGAGGAAATCCAGGCTGCAGAATCAAATTTGTACATTTATATCAGGGATCGTTAACTAGCATATATAGGCCCCTGTATATGTTATGTAGTAGGAAATGACCATAGTTTTCGAATTCATAGACTTTATTCCAATAAGTCTAAACTTATTTAATCTCACATTTTCTATTTCACTTGTGGTTTTACGATACAAAAGTGTGCATGAATTTAAAGGTACTAAGAAACTGTTCAAAAGTTGCGTCGGGTTGAGTCTTTTGAATGAAATCCGGGTGAATTATTTTCTGAAATGATTACAGAACCACAATTTTCTGATAGGAAATTTTCTCAGCTTTCTAATAGTGTATGTTGCATAAAAATATTTTGATTACTTACCGTAGTAAAATTGACCTCTTTCCTTTGAAACGAAAATACATAAACGTCTGCACATTGCATCAAGATGCAACAATAACAATCTTAATCTTCAAAATGTAAGCTTTCCTGTGATATGTCAATGTCGTTAATTTCTTAAAAATCGCCTCCCGGAAAGCCAATCAAAATGACGCTATCATGGTCGCCGAGACAAAATGACAGTGCCATGCATCAAAAGGGAAACCCAGTATCCAATTTTAGCACAACTTCGACCCGGTTAATTTTCAATACAGACTTATTAGAATGACATAACACACACATCATACGAAAGTTCAAACAAAGAAGAAAAAATCGTTATATTTAGTTTCTAGATTAATATGAATAATAATGCAAAAAAGACGTTTATAAACACCGATAAATTGCGTGTAATTAGCACAATTACACAGGTAAGTCGGGTTACCTGAACCCCCTACATTGAGTCAAATGCTGTCTGACGTTTTTCGTACTAATTATTACTAGTCTATTATTTATACACTGAATTGACGACGAATCATAAATATTGATTCGATGTATATGTATACCATTTTAAGGCCTTTAAAAACTTGCTATATTAACTCTTTGTAAGAACTCTGATTCATATTCGAAAAGAAATAGATAATCCTATTATTTATAGATAATTCAAAATTTAATTATACATTCATTTAAATATATATTTAAAAAGTTTAATTATTCATTGTAAAATAAAATACATTTCTTCTTTCTAACTCCCCCTTCTAATTTAATTTGTTTTAATATTGGCTATCTATCTATAGCAATCATCAAGTCGAACTGTTTAAGTACACTGTACTTAGTTTATCTTAGTAACAGATTTTTATTGCTCAGTTTTTATCAGGAAATGAGAACTTAAAGGACATGGATAGTACACCTTTATATTGTTATGGATATTGAAAGATGGACAGATATGAATGTATAGCAATTGTTTATTAGTACTTAGATGAAAGATAGATGGATATAGAAACAACCCCTGATTTATTATCAGAAGATGCTTAGATCTGGAAAAACCGCCTAATTTAATTGTTTAGATTCCTATCTTTACATCAACTTCTTTTGAAGAAGAAAGGAAATTACAGATCATCTACAATATGTACTTTGTCACCTTTATCAGGCGATTATTTTGTTGTCTTAGGAAAAAAATAAACTTGTTAACGTTTTCAATTATTTACTTTGCAAGCTGGGATAAAAGTAAACTCCTTCACTTTAATGTGAAGGAATTGGTTTAAAATTTGATAACTCATTGCTGAATATAAAGGTTGAACGTTTTTTATACCCTCCCCCGCTTGAAAAGCATGGGGTATATAGAAACGGGGTGATTGTTCATCTGTATGTACATCCGTCCGTCCGTCTGTTACGCTTTGGGGTACCTCCTATTTTACTTTTTGATCAGATACATTTTTCGGGTTCCCTATACAATGCAGCAAAACATGGTCACTGCCACTCTATGTTTTGCTATGGAAAACCCAAAGTATGTGTCTGATCTAATAGTAATATAAGAGATTCATAGTGACAATATGTAACAAAGATTCTGTGAAAGTCTCATAAAATTTCATTCATTGGTATAAGAGAAGTTGCGGATAAAAGATGGGTAACCCCCTATGTTTTGCTATGGGAAACCCAAAATATGTGTCTGATGAAAAAATAAAATAAGAGGTTCACAATGGCAATATGTAACAAAGATTCTGTGAAAGTCTCAAAATTTCATTCATTGGTATAAGAAAGGTTGCGGACTGGAGATGGGTAACCCAAAGCGGAACGGTCGGACAGACGGAATACAAACGGAAGAAGACTCCTATCATTTAAATAACCCCTGCTTTTAAAGCGGGGCCTGGGGTATGATGATAAACCTTTTTTGAATAAAGAAACATATGGGGCATTTTTCAGAAATAACATCACATATTCTGTTTGGAAAAAAACATGAACGTGACAAGAATCATTGTAACACGTTCGTCATTATAAGTCATTAAAATGCTTCCTTAAAGAATTCCTAAGACACCTGTTTTTACCCAGCTGTTCGATAACCAGGAACAAACTTGAGAATTAAACAGTCAGATGAGTTGAAATAAATTAGGAATAAGACATACCTACAAGATTATAACATAGTAACACTCGACTTTTCAGAAATGCATGTAGAGGTTTCACAAAACGACAACATGCAATAAAATTAAATAACTTGTATATCAGGAAAGTTTATATGAAAAATCACGGCGTTTCCCTAAAAGTGACTAAGAAGATGAGTGAACAAACTGAAAAAGTTCTGACTTATGGTCTTGGACAAAAAAGCGAACATTTTTATCACATTAGTTAATACTTTTTTAAAAATCTCCAAACTGTTACGCTTTGGGGTACCCGTCTCTTATCCGCAACTCCTCCTATATCTCTGAATAAAATTTAATGAGACTTTCACAGAATGTTTGTTATTGTTACTATTGCCACTGTACACCTCCTTTTTTATTTTTTTCTAATCTGACACATATTTCGGGATTCCCATAGCGAAACATTGACCTGTTATTCTTTCTATGATATTGAAGGGTACCATCTCTTATCTGCAACTCGTCCTATACTACTGAATAAAATTTTATGATACTTTCACAGATTCTTTGTTACATAATGCCATCGTGCAGCTCCTGTTTTACTTTTTGATCGGACACATATTTGGGGTTTCCCATAGCGAAACATTGACCTGTCATTCTTTCTATGATATTGAAGGGTACCATCTCTTATCCGCAACTCCTCCTATACTACTGAATAAATTTTTTGATACTTTCACAGATTCTTTTTTACATAATGCCATCGTGCAGCTCCTGTTTTAATTTTTGATTTGACATTTCGGGTTTCTAAGAGGAAAACATGTATTTTGCTATTATAATCATATGGGAAGCGGGGGGAATCATTACCTCTAGTTTGTTTTTTAACGTCCTACTTGAGAACTTTTCACTCATAGGGAGACGCCACCACTTGCCGTTGGAGAGCTGCAATTTTTGTCGTATACACTTACGGCCATTGAACAGAAGGGATCTTTTACGTACCGGCACCTACTGAGACACGGGACTTCGGTTTATACAATCTCATCTGAAGGTCCAGTCATCACATACCATACAGTTGTATTCGAACCCGTGACGTTAGGATCAACTTCTTACTTCGCGACTCTGAACAGACACTCTAGCCACTGCTTCACGCAGGCAACTAAAAAAATTCCTATATGAACTAGTCGTGTATGAAATCATGATAGTGTAAACACAAAATAGGGTTTAAATGATCATTTTACTCCCGCTTTAAAGTGAGAGGGATATTGTGATCGGGATGTTCGTCTGTCTGTCAGTACTTCCATCCACCTGCCACGCTTTGGTGTACCCATCTCTTATCCACAACTCCTCTTATACCAAACTTCTGTTTAATTATTTTATCAAGTACTTAAGTATTTTAGAATTTTAGTAATTTTAGTAATTCTCTAAGTAGGCTTCCGATCCTTTCCTTTCTGAAGACGGTTACAGATAGTAATGTGATGAGAATCATGATGACGTAATCGGTAAAGGGAACAGTATTCATATTTCATTCATACATCTAAAAGTGAACAAGATTGGACAGAAAATTGTTAAGCTTAATACATAATAAATTAATAATAGTAGCAAAAAAGTAAGAATGTACAAAAGAAGAAAACAATGAAAAAAGTAACAAAGGAAAAATACAGAAAAAATATTCATATGTACAAAGTACTACCGGATAGGAAAAAATCAAAAATATTACAATATCCTAAATATTTTTATATGACAGAGCTTGTACGAGGGTTGTTCGAAAAGTTCGTGGACAACTGTCATATCTTTTTTATTTGACGTCATATGTTATCCAAATTTGGTAGAAATATTTTAACAATAAATCCAAATGATTTGTATTAATTTTTTTCATAATATTACGATTTATTAAAAACTTATCAGGATTTTAAAAATGCAAAAATCTGATCGCGGAGCAGGTCAAAATTTAGTAAGTTACAGACAGTGCTCTAAATAATGTCTATAGTCATATTCTCTGTAAAATGGAGCAAAAACGAAAAAACAACCTAAAAATTCAAATTAAGAATTGGTACATCTATTTATGTTCCAAACTACGGTTTTATATTTTGCTTTGTTGGAAAGAAATCAACGTGGAAATATAGGTAGACCTTATTGAAAACGACGAAAAGATGACGTTTTAGAACGTCACGGAGCAGCGGATAACAATTCAATTTTGTGTTTTACTCGGGAAAAATCCTGAATAAACTTTAAAAACGTTTGAGGAATCAAAAAAATATGTCTCGAACAAATTATGCATGTGTACCATTAGTACAGGCAGTATTTGAGTGACAGAGACTCTGTATCGGATGAGGATGATCTGTGAAGAAACGGTTTAACAGTAAAGATCTTAACAAAACTTTAAAAAGTTGGAACGTCAAGGAAAGATATAGGCGCTTCAGAGTTGCTTATCATGTGAAAACAGAGTTAAGTTATAAAAGAAATTAAAACCTTAACAAAGGAAATTATACAACGAGAGGAAATTCTTAAAAAATAAATGTCAAGTATTAGAAAAAGGATTTAATGAATGGGTACTATATTATACTGTGTGAAATGTATAAAAAAATCAAAATGTGTGCTCCGCGGGCACAAAACATGTTGATTCTAAAATGAAGTAATTTGATTTTTGTTAAATCGAATGAAATGAAACTTCACACATCAACAAAACAAATATTTTTACATATTATGATGTGCTTATTTTAAATTTCTAGTGAGTAATATAAAGATGATTAACATCGTCCCCGAACTTTTCGAACAACCCTCGTATTTATCGTTTTGCTGATTTAATAATTATATGTACAGCTTCAAATATTTGTATATTAATATCAAGTCCATGATTAGGACTACCATTTAACATTAAATCAAATTCAGAGAATTCATCATAATTTTTAATCAGGATACATAATGATAACTATATTAAACAGAAACAATAAAACTGCTCTTTAATTCAAGGCAGCTTCAAAAACTAGAACTGTGTTTAAAAATATGAATTATTTACTGAATAAAAAAAAAATGGTTTTGTTGAAGATGATTCAAATTTTAGTAAAAAAGATAAATGTGATCCCAGTGAAAAAAATATTCATAATAAAATTAGTTAGTGTTATTTGAGATGATGGAAATATTACTAAAATAACTACGGTCTTACCGTAGAACCATCTTTGATAAATAAATTATTTGGCAGGTATGCTAATAACAGAAACAGATTTACAATTCGAATTTTTCACCTTTTCATCCCCTGTTCTGTAAAAGGCTAAATGCACATCAAACAATGATACATGTGCATGCAATTTGCCAATTTCAAACCCAAAGTCTAGTTATTTAGGATATATTTTGCTTTCATTTTCCCATCTTTAATATCAATGTTGAAAAGCTTGACGAGAATTTCTTTCTGCCAGATCCTCACCAGTCTATGGAGCATCATGTGACTTGCTTGCTTGTATGCGACGGACAGCTTAAAACATCCCAAACTCACCGACTGCCTCACTTCCCCAGCTTTGATGGTGGTGCGCACACAGCCAGACACACTGTTTCCGCTGACATTGACATGGCGGAAATGGAAACATACTTTTGTTTTGTTGCTTCCGATTTGAACTTCCTTGCATACTGGTTGTGAACTGTTCACTGAAAAACAATCAAAAACACGAAGAAATGAAACTTCAATGTTTCAGTTCGTAGTCAAGAGCAAAGAGTATCTTTGGTACTTTTCTATCTGCATTACCTGGCACATCTTGTTCTATTGCAGTTTTAGCATCAATTTCTAATTTGGTTGCAAACATTTGCTTCGTTTTGTCGTACTGGAATTTGCTGCAAACTGTGAGCATTCAAAATAAAAAAAAGTGTGTTTTGATTTGTTCCAAATACAACGCACTTAAATCTTAAATGACATTGTATAATTTCCTACAAGACATTAATAACATACCATAATGGTTCGTTTGGAAGGCCCTAAGGGTCACATTTCGACAACAATTGCAAGATCCTCCTGAACACACACAATGTTCTCCGACATCGTAGGGACTTTCAGCGCTGTTGTCTTAGTATAAAGAATATATATATTTAAGGAGGCTAGGGGGTCAACAGATTATTTTTTTTTATCAACCACCAGATATAATTTTTTTTTAGATATGATATCTTGATCTGTCAACTATCATTTGGCAAAGAAAAATTTCAAAAATTTTAGTTTTAAAATTTGATCATTTTATTACATCTTTATATGGAGCCCTTCTTCTAAAGGAGATCAAAAAAGTTTAAAAATGGCCACGACCACCCAGCCTCTTTAAATACATGTACTGCATATTTTCATGAATTCAAAAAGAAACGAAGAAAACATTCTCAAATAAATTTAAGATATGATATAGCCTTGCCACCTACAGTGATATCAGAATTAAAAAGTTGCTTTCCATTTAAAATTTGGTTTTTTCCCCATAAAGTTTCAAAGATGGTAAAGATTACCTATTGCTGAAATACTGTTTTCAGCTTTAGTAAGCACAATAATGAAAATTGCCAAAGTAGCTGCTGCTCCTGCCATTTTCAGCACCAGACTAAAATTTAAAACCAGAGATGATGAGTAATAAATAAAAAATCATGTGATCAATGAAGGAAATTCTAGTATATGATGTAAAATACTTCCAGCTTAACCTTGCTCAGCATTAGCAAAAATTGGATTGAAAAGATATTTAGATATAATTAATATATAATTTTAAAGACTTTTAATTTGTTTGAACGCAGTATAAATAAATAAAATTGAGTCCTTTGTGTCCATTATAATCTTTTAATGTGCTTTTTTTTATGTTAAAAAAAAAGACCTTGACTTTATTCAAATTATTCTGGATCAGGCTTAGGAAATACCTTCAGTTTGATTTATCAGCAACCTTTGTGTCAAATGGTAAAGTTCTAGATCTGCTTTTTCAAATTTCAGAGTTGTTGGTTAAGCGCAATGTAATAATTTTTACCTTATTTAAATTGATTCTGTCGTCAACGTGGCGCAGTGGTTAGAGCGTTTGCTTTAGAATCACGGAGTAAGGATTGTTCCTTACATCGCAAGTTCGAATCCCAATGCAGGACGCAGAGACTTTGTCCTTCGGATGAAACCGTATAAAACGAGGCAAGGAATCTTACTTCCTCTCTAACTAATATATACAGTGTATGTTTAAATTGAATAGTTTTCATTTTTAAGTTGTTTACACTTTTCTTCATTAAGAATTTCCGCTTAAAACCACAATTAGGAAAAAGTATTATTATTGATATTACAAGTACTTATCATCGCGTTCACTTTCCTGTTTACTCTAATTAGAAAAATTTCACGTGATTGTATAATTGTAATTAAAGTGTGCAATTGATTACGAATATGTATATTGTGCATACTTATAGTTATATCAATATCCTGCATCGCCGTACCCTTTAAGTGTTAGAATAATTAATTCCCTTTATACCAAACCTCAAATATCCCTAGTCTTGAAATTTCATTAGTATCATGATCAATATTTGATCTAATGAAACATATGGAGATAACGAACAGTATACAAGATCATAAGTCCATTTAAAACAATACAAAATAGGAGCAGAGCAAACACGGACCTCCAGAACATCAGAGGTTGAATCAGGTGCCATGGAGGAGTGAGAATTCTCCTTTTATTCACGTAGTTACTATTTTGAAATTTTAGAATTATCATTTAAATCATTTCCATCGTTGAACTAAGAAGATGACAAGGTATCATATGAGCTACATGCTGAGAAACAAGCCACTTAAAAGAACTGCGTTTCCCCGATTTTCGGATCTAATTGGTTTGGGGTGGAATGATCGAAAACAAAGGCAGTAAGCACTGAAAACATGTCTAGATTAGCAATCCCCTTCCGACAAGTAGTTGCGTCTCAATATGAGTGAAAAAAAAAAATCGAAAGGAAAACAAAAAACGATAACAATTTCCTGCTTATTGTCAATTTATTCACGACACTATTCTATTCTTTAACTTTTGAATGGGCCCACACCTCGTATCTTAATCTAAATCACAATTGCATTAGTATGTGGATGTGGCTATGTTTATAATATCACAATTTCGATTTGAAATCTTTGCAATAGAAGACTTGTTCTACAAAGAATAAAGAGGGAGATGGGGTGGGAGATAGCTCATTTTTTTCCAATACCTACGATTATCATTATTTATGATAGTCTAAATATAGGCCTAGACTCATTCTCACATTGTTAGCTCCACCTCTCACGGATATTTTTATCATCTTAAAAACCAATCAATGGCATGCAGGTATACAAGACTATTTTTTCTATATACGCCGAGGAGAACAGTAAGGAAAAAAGTAGAAATATTTTTTTGCATCACAAAGTCTTAGATCATTTTCACATTTCATTCATTTTGGCTCCAATGTGACAAGCAATATAATAATTAAATATAAATGCTAGTAAACCAAAGCGAAATTAGGGTAAGATATAAAAGCAACAAAAGCGTCCAAAAAAATCAGGACCTAGTATCGAGTGCAATCCTCCTATGTCTTCGAAATGTCCCGTATACCTGATCAGATCAGCTGGTTAAGACCCTCGACTAGTTTGATCTCACCTCTGAAATAAGTGAAGGTCGTCTTTAAAGCCATTTTCACAGATTTGTGTATTTTTTCTTTAGATCCGTTCTGATTTCAATATTGTGCTCAAAGATCTAAACCTCATCGATCTTTCTTTGATGAACTGACGGCATTTTTAAAGCAACCCATTGTTGCTACACGATGGCAGTGGCATTGATATTGACGCAGCCATGAAATCAAGTAGTGTCCATTTTGATGTCTGAGCTTCCAATGCATACGTATATCATGGATTTCTGGAGAAGAATGGTGTCCCACCAGGGTCTTGGGTTCATCTCTAGGATGTAAACAAACCATCTTAATTTTATGATAAACAAAACATTAAAGCAACTATTGAAAAATTTATATTGCAGACAAAAGAATACTTTTAGGTTCTCCACAAAGATTATCTCCATCAAGCATAAATGTGATGTCAAATGCTTTTTCAGAGTTTTTGAACAACAGTCTAATGCAAACTGCAAATTGTGTGGAATTTGAGTGAATGACAAACTCAGCGTTTCACAGCAGCTGCATTAGTAAAGCTAACGTTGACAACCTTCATCCTCTATTATGTTACCTTCAAGAAAATCCTCAAAGAATTTCGTCATAAAGTTGAGGCAAATTACAAAGTCATTAATAAACACTCTTAAATTTAAGAAAAGAAAACTGTTTTGATGAACAATGCAAAAGGCTCAGTTTATCAAGAAATAGTATATTACTAGTCCGGAAAATAGAAAAGACCATGATAAAATCATGATGCTGTAACCTCCCTTATATTTTCGCGCTGAAATATGCAAGAGCAAGGCAAACAAAAATCAGCTTCATTATAAAATGTATGTTACAAGCTACATGAAAAAAATTTGCCTTTGCAAAAATGGCCCTCAGAAGAAGAACATTATTTTCATGAACAAGATTCCTGAAATGGAAATAAGGAAACTATACAAATGCTCGCAAATTAAAACAAATGATGTCATTTAAGGTAGAAGTACATCCCCTTAAACCAAAAAAAGAGAACATAATAAAAACAGGAAACTCTTATAAAAGTTTTAATGATATAAACTATACATCTGTTGTGTGGAAGTATCGTTCAATCATTCATTAATTGATACTTGAAATACATGTCATGTGTAATCATAATCAAGTTTTCTGAATGACCTGGTACCCAGTACTCTTTAAGTGTTAGCATAATTTTAAAGTTATACTTTTTTGGTATTATAATCCCCCTAACCTTGAAATGAAATACAACGATAATGACAGTATTTAAACTCAAAAGTCCATTCAAACAAAACAAATACGAAGCAGAGCAAAAATCGCTAAAACATCATGTGTGGGATCAAGTGCCATGGAGGAATGAGCATTCCTTGCCGACCGGTCACACCCGCAGTGTGTTCCTTGTCTTGATCGGGAAATAACGGTAAAATCCGCAGACAATTAAGTGTGTAAATAATGGTCTAACATTTAATATGAAAATGCCAGTCAGCTTTACACTTAATCATTTTGTATTTGCTGACAAGGTCTTTGTATCTACCATAGAACTTACGAAATGATGACTTTGAAGGAGACTGTTGAAATTTGTGTTTTTTCAACTTGTTTGTCAGAAACATCGATTTAATAGACATTTTTCATACGTAGAACATGCTATTGTTTTTGTGTATGAAATCAAATGAGAGATATAAAACCCGTATGCAGGTGATAAGAAATTATAATATGAAATTATTTATATATTGCTAAATGAGAAAGGGAAGTTAACAATCGTAAAGTTTAAGTCATCACGTTCATCATAAAGTTTTGTTTGTTAGTTTACCATCAACGGCTTTTTTCGTGTAAAATATTCAGAAAACTTTCTAGTAATATATGAAACAGATGTGTCAGATTCTGTGAAATCTTTAATTCAAGCTCACTGGGATATCGTGTTGAGTCTGTCGACATATAAATTAAAATCACTATTGTTTATTGATAATGTATCGTCGATATCTAAGCGTCAAATTGAAGGCCATAACAATTTTTTTCTTCTCACAATATAAAATTTTGAATAAAGTCTGCTTCATATGAATACAAAATAAGTGTGCTAATAACTAGGCGCAATTGGTACCCATGAGATTTTTAACATATTGTTGGACGACCTGGTCTTCCAAAACCACATAGATGTTGTAATCAGAAACACAAGCCTCTTTTTAAAAAGAATCAACTTCATAGTACTTGTGTGTACATTTCAAACTGTTTATTAAAAATACATTTGCAAATAATCAAAATAATTAAAACGAGTTCCATTTCTATTGAACAAGTACAGTTGTACTTGTCAATGATGTCAAAAAACCATGATTATAATTCATCGTGGGGAATACAATTTCGTTTAATTATTTTGGTAATTTTAAATTTTCAAAAAAGGTTCCTTGGAATTTTTAAGTAATAACATCTTACTTTAACCACTTTTCGAATATTGTTACGCAGTCCTCATGAGGTTTCTTGAAATAATCATTGCAAAAGACAACGTTGTTATCTGCTCTGTCAGCTTAGACCCGTACATATAGATCATATTATCTATCCTATTCTGTTTTAACTTCTGAATTATTGAACTCAGAAGGATAGAGGGGTTTCATATTGCCCCTCAGTCGCTTGCCCGTCAATAGCAATTACTCTATTGGCATATTCCCTGATGCGTGTCAGCAGAGTTATTGCTCTTCATAAGAATAACGTTGTTAATTTCTCAAATATACTTTGTTAGGTAATATTTTTATTTGGTTAAAATATAAAAGTATCCCCAAGCTTTCAAAAGAAAGCGGAAAATGAAAAATATTTTTTTTTTAATTGTCTAACTAATCTATAATCCCACACCAATTGCCATCCATTCTAAACACAACAGATGTATACAAATGTTGGAAAGATGTCTTTTTAAGAATTTTTATTAGTAATTTAAAACGAAAATTATCAACAAAAACTAAGCCTGTAAAATTTATATACATATACACGTGTTCAATGAAATAGAAAACACATTTTAATATTCAATTAAATTGCACGTTTTTATTAGATATACAGTAGTATGAATTATTTTTATGCGCCCGGATCGATAGATCCGGAGCGTATTATATTATTGGTTTTGCTCTATCTGTCAGTTTCTCTATTTATCTGTTTGTCTCTCTGTTGTCAACATTAACCTTTACCATAACTTTTTAACCTTGAGAGATACAGATTTCATATTTGGTATGCATGATCCACTTATTATGCTCTTTCAAATTACACCAAGGTCAATGACCTTGTGACCTTGACTGTGACCTATATGCTATAAATAGCTTTTTCGAACTTTTGCCATAACGTTTGAACTACATATTATATGCATACTTCACTATTTAAGTTCTATCGGTGATCAAGGTCAATGACCTTGTGACCTTGACTTTGACCCTAGTGCTAGAAATAGCTTTTTCGAACTTTGTTGCCGCCGGGAACAAAGTGTTTCAAAAACACATCTTGATCATTTTTGACATATTAAAAACTTTATAACAAAATAATAAATATGAACATATGCAATGAGAAGTGTAATATATTTACAATGTACGAGCATTAAAAGTTCAACTGACTTTCCATATTTCTTTAAAAAAATGATGTGATTATCTTTAAAAAAAGGAAAAAAAGTCATTTCGATCTCACAATGTGATATATCAGTTACATAAAATTCAGCACTTAAATACTTTCCTGGATGAAATTTGTGTAAATGTACTAACCAGACGTATTATTTATGTACATTGATTACATTGAAAAAAAAATCAAGGTTTCATATTTACAGTGTTTTCTAGATCTTCGTCCAAGTTTATCTTTAAATTTGTTTGCAAATGCACTTTTGAAACAATGTATCGCAACATTTTGTCTTGAAATTAAAATTAGTTTCTGATCATGATTTCGCGTTCAAAGATCAAAATTTCAGCATGATTTTTTAGAAAAGCTGTCGGCATTTTGAAGCAGCCGATTTGGAACTTGTGTTCCTGAATGGCGGTGGCAACAAGATTAACGCAGCCTTTGAGTCCAGTGGCGTCCATTTTGATATCCGACAGCTCAATACAGATACTGACCATATGTTTCATGAGGGGTAAACTTGCACAGAGAGGTCTGGGATTCTTTCCTACATTCAACAAATTTAAATATTGAAAACAGATAAATAAACTATCAAACTTTTATGTGTTACGATTTTTTTTTTCCAAATCATTTTCAAAACAAAGTTTATTTTACCTTGAACAGGTTTGTCGAAGATCTCTCTTCCATCAAGCGAAAACTTGACGTGAAAAGCTTGTTCGGTGTTGTTGAACTCCAGCGCAATACAAGCTGCAAACAGTAAGCATAACTTTCTTTAAATCGGTCCATATCAATTCGATATCCAGAGAACTGTATAGTTATCTATCATACCTGTTTTAGAGAACTGAATTCTGGGTAAGCTGAGCGTTTTACAGCAGCTGCACTTGTCCTCCTCACATTTACAGCCGTCTCCCCCGAAGATGTCCTCCACAAAGCTGCCCTCCAGAGGATCGTCAAGGGAGAATTCTATCCCTTGTAAAGAAATAAATGTTGTATAAAAAATCAATCAACTGAGAGGTCATTATGTGTGTAGATGAGCAGAGCCTCACTCTAAAACCCCAGTTGGTATACAAATTTGCAGAAAGACATGCATGAATAAAAAACATTGGATGTCATCAACATAAGCTTTGTTTAAATTTGAGGTAATTAATAACGAATTAAGTTCGTTATTATTTCTTTTCTTGAATTTGTTTTAACGAATTCAAAGAAACTGTTATAACGAATTAAATTCGTTATAAATTCGACCAATTGTTATATTGAATTTAAAAATATTTTTAATAGGTCCTTAATGGACTTTTGTGGTAATCGGTGTTTTCGCAACTTACCAGATGTTTTATCATACAACAAAGCAACAGCAAGAAAAAGAAAGATTAACTTCATCGCAAAATTCTGTAGTTGACCAACCGGGATTGAATGTTTCTCATCGAATGATCCTTTGAATTGAGGAAAGTCTTATTTATGAAATCGTACTTGAAATAAGGAAACCTATAAAATTTATGAAATTTTAATTGTTCAGGAAGGTATTGGTAATTTCACAGTTCATGTCCCTAAATCATGAGAACAGTCATTAGGAAATTCGAAAAGAAAAGTGCCAATGTGATCCTTTCTCACGTATACCCAAAATGCAGCACGAATTTATGACTAGGGACAAAATGAAATCAAACTAATTGGATTGTTACGACTTTAAGAGAGATGCATTAAATGTAAACACTTTAAATACTTCTGTTAATTTTGAAGTCCTTATAACACTTTAGTCTCAAAAACATGTACATGTACGACTAGTACTAAATAAGCTTTAAAGTTTATTGATGTTTTTTTAATGGAGTAGAATTTTTTTTTTTTTAGAAAATAACTTATAAAGAAGATATGTTAAGAGGTATATCAAGAATAAATACGTCAGTTTTATAAAAATTAAAAATGAAAATGATTTTAATATTTCGACGAAAACATCTCACTTGAATTTCGTTAAGAAGGCATTTAAATGCAACAGTCATTGTGCACGAATTTCACCCTTCCTGAGAATGTCGAATATATTGTCGCGCAATCTTAGTTCTTCAATACGTGTCAGCTATGGCAGAGAGAACACCCAAAATAAACTTGACCTCAACTTTCGCGAAAACTGAACTAAAAACGCTATGTCCAGTATATGCAAACATTGTTCTAACTAAGAAATTGTTATATTTAATGCAAAATTCAATTTATACTCAGTATTTAGTAAATTTTATTACTTACGGATTACTTTTCATTTGGTTATTCTGCAAAGCCACTATACTTTTACAGATACTGAAAATTTAAGATAACTCAACTAGGCTTTCATGGAATTTTTAATTTAAGCTGACAGATGTTTACTACCAAGGCATTCAGTTCATGTCCAAGTTTTCAACAATGCAGCCCTACAGTGGGTAATATAGTCAAAGGATATATCAGTTTATGTCTTTATTTTATTTAACCAACTGGTTCTCTCATTGCAATAACGACACATAAAATGTTCTCTACAAATTCAATTTAAAGATTGGGATGACAGAACCGTAGTCCCTTTTCAGCGCACATTTCAAAGCATAAAGTTACTGTATACAGGGAAATTTTCGACCCCGTTTTATTTTCGCCCCTTTCGCCCTAACCTAGGTTGGGCGAATTTAAAAAGGGGCGAATTCAAATGATACAATTTCTTTTAAAAAACTGTGACTTTGCGAATATAAAACGGGGCAAAATTGTGTGCAAGAGTGAAAGGGCGAAAATAAAACGGGGCGAAAATAACCCTGTATACAGTAATGTATTTGTAGAAAACGACTTATGATTTCAAAACACTGTAAAGGGTTTAATAAAAAAAATGTATACTTTTTTTGTTTTTAGTCATTAAATAATATTGTAAGAAACTAGGATATAGTCTAAACACGGTTTTTAGACTAAACTCAGTCAATACTTTTTGGAATATAACCAATGATTGTAGCTACATGTACCATCGAGTACGTGTTATCATTTTTCATAGAGAATATTTGTTGTTTTAAAAAATGTTTCTCGACGAATCAGATTCAACTTTTTTACAGAAAAGCATAATATTGTTCAACAATGACAGCAATTATGGAAGCATTAATTTCTGATCTTAATTTTTCTCTCAAAGACCAAAACTTCAGCACTGTCCATTGTATGAGCGGTCGGCATTTTAAAACAGCCGATGCGAAACTTTTTCTCCACAAAAGCAGACGCAACAAGATTTACACATCCTTGTAGTCCAGTTGTGTCCATCTTGATGTCTGCGAGTTCAATACATACATTGACAAGATGCTTCAGAACAGGAATGTTCACACAGAGTGGTTTTGGATCCTTTCCTAGGGTATTAAAAATATCATCAGAATTATTCATAAAAATATCACCAGGCTTTCCATTTAAAGAAATTTAAAAAAAAATATTATACAACAAAAATTTCTACCTTGAACTTTTCTGTCAAAGATGTTACTCCCATCAAGCGTAAACTTGACGTGAAACGCCTGCTCCGCATTGTTGAACGCCAATCCAATACAAGCTGCAATATTTACATGTAAACACTGGTTTGCTTCAGGAAGATTTCTTTAAAGGAGAAAAAAACTGTTAATATTTATATCAACAATACCTTCCTTGGAGATATGAACCATTGGTAAAGTCAGGGTTTTACAACAGTTGCATTCGTTCATCTCACAGTGGCAACCATCGTCTCCAAGATCGCCCCCCATTGCACTGCCCTCAAGAGGATTATCCAAGAAGAATTCTTTACCTTTTAAAAAGGCAAATTGTAGTTATTTATGAATATTCTACAAATTATTTTGATAAATAATATGCAAAGGATATGGAATGGTACAATAGTATAATATTCTATGCCAATATGAAATCAAACTCTTCATAACTTACCAGATGTTTTGTTAAAAAACACAACAACGAGACAAACGAAGATCAGCTTCATCGTTAAAAGTCGGTTTGCCCAACCGATGTCAATGTTCTCCCTATGGATATATGGTCCTTGACAATAAGGATATTTTATACACTAGTGTATATATCAAAGATACTTGATTGGAAATAAGGAAAATTTCAAAAATCTAGAAAATATTGGATTATTGTTTGAAATGCCAAGGATGATATTAGTGGTGCCTCAATTCATTCCCTCTTGAAACAAATTAATAATTGATATAAAGGAAAGTAAAAATAAATTGGTCAAATGATAGAATATTTAGCATTCTCTACATGATTCAACCATACATTAATGCATATCCAAATTGCAACGTTAGTTATGAAAGCTGAGGACACAATGTCATCAGAATGGAACAGCGTTTTAACTTTATCATAAACCAATTCAATCATAACCTGTGTTGTACAATAAATATTCATTTACAACAAAATTAAAGTGTAAAAGTTATCTAAGCTTTGTGTTTAATTTAACTTTTAAAATTTCGACATTTTCAAAAACACTTTGTTTATCTTGTTCAGTAAAAATCTAAATTTATTGATAAAATCTTGCTTTCGATAAAGTTTTACCATAAGCTTAAACTTTCTCTGATTTTATTCTTCAACAACACGCTAAGAAAAACACTATATATAAAAATGTATTTAATTACCGTTTACTAGGGTTTCTGAGATAAAAGTTTTAGAAAAAAATGTAGGTAGAGTAAATTAAAGTATTTTATCTATGGTCTTCAGATTGTGTTATCTTTATAATTCTCCAATTTGCAATTGTTATTTATGCACTAATTCATCACCTGCATACGGATTTTATGCATCTTAGTTGATTCGATACGCAAATACAAGAGAGAAACGGAATTAAAATGTGAATAAACCTTACCAGTCGTATCAATTTGAAATTATGTTGTTTTTTTTTTTATCAATTTTAGTTGCCATGAAAAAAATAATATAATGTCAGTCTTTTTATAGGATATATTTTGAAAGGAAGGAGTATTATCAGGGAAAACTGACTGCCAAAAAGTAAAAAAAAAAAACACGTTGTTCAGTAAAAGTGTTGGAGGGGGGTCCCTGCATCCCCTCTTACCACCCTCACCCTAAAATATATATTCGCTAATGTTTTTTTTCACATGAAAAAAAAATTCACGGTCGTTTAAATAGCTTTCCAAGACAATTTGTATCAATTTGGAATTTCCCAATCTATTTTTAGATCAATGTAAAGGAAATAAATCCTTGTATTGACCTGGAACGTCACGTGCAGGTCAATACAACGTAGTATTTTTCTAACATAGTTGGATCTCAGCCAATCAGAGAGATAGAAATTATTCAATCATATAATAAAAAATATTATTTAAAAAAAAAATTTCTTTAAAAATTAAAAAAAGAGTAAAAAAGATCTGTTTATGAAACGCTGTCCCTTGTATGACAGCTTTTGGCGAGGATTGGAGTTTCTGAAATGCAACTCAAACTCCAAGGTCAAGGGGTGAAAAGTGTTGTTGCCCAGAGAAAGGACTTGTTCTTAATGATATATATCAATACCTGTGGAATATGAAAGCCCAAACACTAACCCTGAAAACCCAAGATTAAAGTTTTTCAAATGTGGTTAAAACTTCAAGGTCAACTTAAATTGTTAAATTTAAGGTACTCATGGAAATACTCGTGTGTCTGTCCAAAAGTCACGGACAAGGCAAAAGTGTTTTTAAAAAGAGGTCAAACTCCTAGTTCAAAGATCAAATTGAATACACCTGTGAAATATGATGGCTCTAGTTCTTATTGATCAAAAGTTATATCCAAGGTAAAATTTTTCTAAAAGGGGATCAAGCTCACGAGTCAAGGTAAAAATATTTATACCCGTAAAAGGCTTTAGCACAATGAATATGTGAAGAAAAAACACCTGAAATCAACCGTTCAAAAATTTTAGCCGAGGTTTAAGAAGTGTAAATTCTTGCAAAATTCAGCAAAACTCTGAGGTCAGGATCAAGAAGTCAAAAATTTCGTACGTGAGGAAGGTCTTGTCACAATGAATACACATATGAAATATGAAAGCTATAGCTCAATCAATTAAAAATTATGGACAATGTTAACGATTTTGCGGACGTATTTCATGGTCATTGTATCGATCATAGAACTTACGAATGATGAATGATTTATTCAAACGAGACTGCTGAAATTCTTGTTTCATAATAGCAAAATGCTTACTGACATTTCCATACTATTTCTTAGACTATTATTTAAAAATTGATTAATCGACTAGTTTTCTGTTTTTACGATCATATCGAGGAACACACATGGGATACTTACTTTTCCATAGCACCTGATTCTATTTCCGCTATTTAAGAGGTCCATGTATAGTCTGCTCCCAATTTGTATTGTTTACATGAACTTTTGAGCTCAATTACTATAATTCGTTATCCATGTTTTTCTTACAAAACTTCAAAGAGGCTAGATAGAAATTGACATACATGAAATGAAAATTGTTGCATTTAAAATTTAAAGCGATATGGGCTGCAATGATGTCAAATTTTTCTGTTGCAAAATTGACATTAGCTATTTCAAGGACAAAGAACAGATCCTTAATAAACTTCTGTTGTTCATATTTGTAATAGATGAACTATTTACAAGGTTTTTATGATGCAAATTTACAATATTGTCGTCCGTCCATATTTTTTTCTTAAATAATACTAAATATTTGATTATGCATAGGTCTCTCTTTTGAAACAGTTTAATACTTCATTTTATTCTAATTGATCAAAATGGTTTAAAATTTTTTTTATCATTATGAGACATTTTAATAGGAGAATAAAATTATCAAAAATGCATTTTGAATTTTTAAAGCTTCATTTTCCAGCTTTTTGTAATTACATTATGAAAATGATTTTAAAAGTTATCTTTCCTGGCCCATTACCATACATCCCTTAGTGATTTTAGAACTGATATTATTATTATATATTTCTAAAATTCCAATTACCAGAAAGCTTAGGAAATTTATACCATACGTTTGTAGAGACATAGATTACAAAAAGGTTCTTAACTCTTACACTGATGACGAGAAGCTTACAGAAAGTAGGACACAAAGACGGTATAGGAAAGCTTATGTGGAACGTGACAAAAAAGTCAACACCACAATTAGAACTAGTTTTTATGCCCCTGTAAAAAAAGTTTCGGGGTGTATAGTTTTGTCCTTCCGTCCATCCAGCTGTCTCTTAGGTCAAAAAGCCTGATCCTCAATTTATTGTGGAAAAGGATTGTATTAAGTGTTTAAAACTTGTTAATGATGTGGGTAGAGGGCTTTCTAACTAATTATTACACATTTCCACCTTTGATTTAGTTTAAATATTCCTAACAGGAAATATGATTTATCGATTATCTCTGGATGCAGAATTGAGGTACCACAAAAAGGAAGTTTACTAGATTCGACTTGAAACATGTTCATATCTGGTTATCCCGCTTGGTACTTCCGCGCAGTATAGACTTTGATACCTTAGGCACTGGCATAAAATCACACCAAATAAGGAAGAAAATGCAGTTTTATTGGGGAAAAAATACAATAAAATATTTTCTACAGTTTGTTCAGATATGGTTATCTTTATAGACAGTTAAAGAAAAGGAATTGTTCTTTAAAAAATCACGATCTCTTTGTGGACATCTTTTTTGAAAGAAAAACATTCAGTGAGTATTTTTTGGAAACAGAACAAAGCAGGTGGTAAAGAACTTGATATTTTGAAGTTTAATCTTCCCAGTCTCTTTTAATAACCAATTTTTTCCTTTATTTTCGATTGTTTCCCCAGAATAAGAGTTTTCTGTCCATAGAATAAGGCATCTTGAAGCAGCCGAGGTCTACGTTGACTGTCTGCATCATAGTGACAGCCAAGTTCAGGCAGCCGCTGATCTCTGAAGGTTCGCTCTTAATATTGGCGATTTCTGCACAAACCTTGATGCTATGGCCTTGTACAGTCACGTCTTTACATGCTTTGGGATTCTCAACTATACCAAAACAAAAATTGATTTTAATAAAAAGAAAATGTTTCCATTTTGAACAACAGTCGGTCAGTACACGAAAGAGATAACTCGATCATTTTATCTTGCACAATCGTACTACTAACTCCACAATAAATATGCTTAACAGTGTCAAAATTGGTATGTTGTCATACAATTGTACGTTCACAATACCTGTTACTTGCAGGTTCATTAACGGTGCTTTGTCCGCACTGAGATCGATGGAAAATTCCTTTGACTGAGAGGTGAATTTTATATCACCACAGACTAAAATTATAACAATAATTCAACATTAGAATTTTGGATTGATATATTCAAACAAATAAGACTGAAAACTTGGCTCGAAGAATTTAAGTAAAAAGAAGAAAAGATCACAAGAACTCATTTTTTTTTTATTTTACAAGTCCATTTCCTTAATATTCTAAACTTCAACGATTGTGATCATTAAAATTATTTCTGAAGAGAGGTATGAATGGATTTTAATGTATTCAAATACTCACCTGTGGACTGCCATGTTACAGCCTTGCAACAAGAGCATGAATTTTGTGTACAAGTACACCCATCACCAACAAAGTTACCCTCCAGCAAATCTTTTAAAAGACGTCCTTCCTTTACGAAATCAACTTGACCTAAAATAAAATATAAAAAATGGAAATTAACAAATTCAAAAAATTAAAGTGGCTGTCATCTCATTTTTTCTTACAAGTGTAATATAAATAAAATGTAGCTTGAAAAAAGTAATTTCAATGTAAATATAGCTTACTAGTTTATTGATGAACTTGCGTAAGTTTATATGATTGGTAGATGTATAAACACAAAACGACATGAAAAGATTATTTACTTAACTTACATATTCTTTTAAGAATTTGAGAAGAACACCTAACGTCCTTCATAGAACATATTTTGACAAATTCTGTTTAACACTTTTTACCATGTTCATACTAAGTAGATAAATTCTCAGGAAATTTTGTCTTTTTTTGTAAAAAAAAATATAGCCTAATTTTTTTGAATATTGATTAAAAATCTTACCAACTGCTTTTATTTGTCCAGCATAGCATAGAAACGCAAGGGCAAGCAACACGATTACTTTCATTTTCCTTGTCTACAAAGATTGGCGAAGGCAACTGATATGTGGGCAGGTAGTTATGGTCTCTTCTTATATCTGTATGATTAGCATCAACGTGGATGGTGATTTTGCTTCTACAGGAAATAATTCAAGCTTTTTAAATTTAATTTGCTAAGAAACAAACCAATCCAGTCCTTAAACAGAACCACGTGTTTAAAACTCTTAGATGGTATCAGATGTAAAATAAGCATAAACTTAATAGTCGCGTGAAACTTTTCTCGTATATATTTATTTTGAAATTGTCGAATTTCAGCTCAAAGGCTTTCATTAAAATGAATTTCATGAGTAAGAAAGGAAATGTTTTAGCTATTGTAGTTTTGTTTAAAAGTGAAAGCTTAAAGGAGATAAGATGTTTTGTGAAACACTGATATAACAGCTTCCCAGCAGGCACACAACATTGAAAAAACTTTGAATCAACGTTGTTTTTCTATATTGATTCAACATTGATTTTATGTTAGATTTTGAAAATTTGTATCAACGTTGAAGTCTTATCATTGAATCAACATTGATAATCAACGTTGATTATATATTATATTATTTATTTTGGAAAGGGGGTGTCATATAGTAATAATATACTTACTTAAAATTTCAACCATTTTATTGCACGGTTGCTAAGATGCCTTCATAATTGTTGAAGGGATAGCGACCCTCTGATAAGACAGATAAATTTCAAAGTACAAAATAGTAATACTACCCACAGTTTTCTTAATCAGGTACCTGAGACTTCTGAGTAGTCAGTTTGATGAGATTAAACATATGATGGAAACATTACTTTCTATTTCTTTTGCAAATTTCTTTGTAATTGTTTTATTATATTTAACAATAAAACATTTAAATCCAACATCATACACCTTATAAATTGAATAAGTTGTATCTTTTAAGTACCATTTTAAAAATATTTTAATATTTCAAGTACTTATAATACAGTATTTTAATTAGAATGACTTTTTTTTACATGAAGAAATATTTAGAAGAAAGATAACTCCTCATCACAAATATATTTTTTCTTACAATTGCAACCACATACAACATTGTGATTTTCTGACTTGAAACAGTCCACTTTGAACATGATTTAAATAGGTATAATAGTAAGTATTATTTTCATATGTACCTCATTATCTATCTAATTATCTATCAGCGTAAAATAGGATTGGCCCGCTCATCAGCGTAGATCCGACGTTGAATCAATGTTGGCAATTCAACTCAATTTGAATTCAATGTTGATTCAACGTTGAATCAATATTGTATCTGGATTTATCAACGTCTAAACCCAACTTTAACTAGTATTCAACGTTTAAACAACGTTGTGTGCCTGCTGGGTTATGACTGCCCTCATATGACAGCTTAGGACAACGGTTGAGATTTCTTAAATGCAAATCAAACTTCGAGTGGTCAAATTTTTCGGTACCAAGAGAAAGATCTTTTCACAAGAAATATACCTGTGATAGGACCGTTCTCTATAAGGCCGTTTTGCGGCCTACAATGACTTCAAATTTCCAAATAGTATTTTTTCTCATAAAAATTGCATGAATCAGTAGACTAATGTTCCAATTTAATGGTAAATATTGATTGGGTAATAATACAATAGTATTTGTTATGGTACTAGGGTCTCAAAGTAAGCACTATCGGTTCGTATTAGCATTAGAGTAATGGGAAAACTCAAGAGGGTTGCTGTATTATAGAACTCCTGTGCATGTCTTAACCACCTTTAACCAACATCAAAAGTTGCATGTAAAGTTCTTGTAAATCAAAACACTGACTACCAAATTATGAACTTGGTTAAGGGTGGTTATTACATCTAAATAAAAACTTTTCGCTTCATTTTGAAGATATTTGCAAGAAAAGCAAATACTCACAATAAAGGGTATCAGCTTATGTAGATTATTTCTCTTTATAAACTTTTGGTTAGAGTACAATTTTCTGTTGATTTGTTAAGAATTTATATAAGCCATGCATGTTGACTCAAAAATGTCAAATTTCTACTTTAAAAAATCAAAGGACTGAAAAGACTTGGAGTCATGAAACTAAACATGGAGAAGTCTCATTGAAATATCGCTAAAACAATAAAGAAAAACTGTTTTTACATGTATAGGCTTTAAGGCGTGAATATTGTATTTAGCATAATTATTAATATGATAATGATAGTTTAGTTTATCTATATATGCTAGCTACGTCTTTGTATTTCCTTATGAGTATTGCATATATTCTTTGTATTTCTTTTTCAGTACTGCATATTTGTTCTAGAAATGATAAAAGCTATCTTTGGTGTAGCGGGAAAATGCATTTCCCATTTGTGTTATAGATTTATTTTCTATGGGTTTACATGTAACTTTCATAGATAGGGAGTTTCTGATGTGATGGTTTTATAAATTCTCGCCTCGAACTTTTAAAAGAACACTTTTCCGTACGAATGGCATAGGAGTCCATATATTTTGTTAACTGGGTCTTCATGTGAGGACTCAATCTATTCATCACACTTCTTTGACAACATCAATACATTATAAGTTACTAGCATAGCAGCCCTGTCTTAGAAAATAAACTAGCAAGAAGGACAGGGGTTTCTTTATGTTATATGTACATATACTTGATAATTAAATGTTGCTGTACCCCATTTTAGGATTTTTCACCCAGATAGAGAGATCATCCACTGAAAGTCAAATGTCACAATTTTGAGTTATGCATAGTGCATTAATGACGAACGCCTAACGTGAGATGGGACCTCTTTTTAGAAATAATATCCAAACGACCCACGGCATGCTAAAGACCCAGTATACGAATTGTCACTACCCGTGTTAAACCATAGTTTTTGATGCTGCACTAGGAAAGAGACTGAATTTAACCTTCAAGTTTCAAGAGTGCAAAAGGAGCATCAAACCCTTTGGACCCTATGGATATACTTAATATTCGTATATGCATAATGGAAAGAACTGTTAAAAATCTACTCCATTTTATGTAGTGCCTTTAGAAATATATATCAACTTTTATACATGTGTAAACATATAGCTTATATGGCATTTTTAATTATACCGTATAACAGGTAATTTTTACTGCTGTAAATTTTTACGAATTTTGGTTAAAAAAAAGGGTGATTTAAACTTTTACGCGTTAATCTTTTACGAATTGAACATGTCCGTAAAAAATAAAATCGTCAAATGTAAAATTCCAGATCAGTAATTGTAAGCACTTTGAGTTGTAAGCACTTAACGTACAAATAATGTGTCCGATGTGAGAGAAAAAGAGAGAAAGAAAGACATTACGAGACATTTTAATGGCAGAATAAAATTATCAAAAGTGCATTTTAAATTTTTTAAGCTCAATTTTGCAGCTTTTCGTAATTACATTATGAAAATGATTTTAAAAGTTATCTTTCCTTGCCCATTACCATACATCCCTTAGTGATTTTAGAACTGATATCATTATATATTTTTACAATTCCAATTACCAGAAAGCTTAGGGAAATTTATAACATATGTTTGTAGAGACATAGATTACAAAAGGTTCTTAACTCTTGCAATGATGTTGAGAAGCTTACAGAAAGTAGGACACAAAGACGATATAGGAAAGCGTATGTGGAACGTGACAAAAAGGTCAACACCACAATTAAAAAACTAGTTTTTATGCACCTGTAAAAGAAAGTTTGGGGTGTATAGTTTTGTCCTTCCGTCTGTCTGTCTATTTGTCTCTCTGTTTTTGTTTGCAAAAACTTTAACCTTGTCCATAACTTTTGAGTGGTTGGGGATATTGCTTTCATATTTCAGAGGTGTATTACCTTTGAGAAGACCTTTCTTTAGATACCTACAATAGTGACTTTTGATCCGTGACCTTGGAATTTGTCCTACCGTAAAAAAAAACTTTTAAATTTGACCACTTTTGAATGGTTAGTACTAGGGCTTTAATATAACACAGGTGTATTCTTTGTGACACGACCCAACTTTGGATACCAACAATTTTGACCTTTTGACATTGAATTCGTAGGTTATCTTGAATTTGAGAAAATTCAACCCTCGCCATAAGCTGCTATAAGGAGCCATCGGGGTTTCACAAACATATCTTGTTGTAGGATTCATGTTTTTATCTGTACTGTGTATGTGTCTAGACAAAACAAAAAAGTGATTCGTAGACAAAAGAGAATTTCAAGAATTGTGCATTGCAGGAAAGGAAAGAAATCACTAAAACAATTTTGAAAAGGTTACAGGATGCGTATTATATCAACCAAGAGCTAGTAGTAAATTAAGTTTTACAAATTATCATTTATGAATTTTGTTTGAGATAGTGAAATAAAATTCAAAATTAGTTAAAAAATCACTTGTAAAATATATTTGTTCCCATATTACACAATATCATGTTGTAACAATGTAACTGACTTATTTTGTGCTAAAAAAAAAAGCAGGCATGTTTTTAAAATGTGCAAATTTGTAAAAGTGCAAAATGAAAGTAACGATACTGCATGATTTTTTCTATTCAAAGTAACTTACTTTATCTTATTATCAGTTTGTTTTTAGGTATTTAATATATATCTCAATAGTTGCACACATTAAAGAAGTGACGAAGGAAAAAAAACTTCATGGATGAGTGAGCATTCCTGGACGGCCGGTTACAACCGCCCTGTGCTCCTTGTCACCTGCTTCTTGTACGCCAAAATCCGCAGACAAGATAGGTTGTAATTGCTAACAAGATCACTGTATCGACCGTAAAACATGCGAAATGATGATTTTGAAAGAGATAGTTTATATTCTTACTTCAACAACTTGTTTATCAATAGCTTGCATTGTTTTAGAGCCTGGTCGTGCATATGGAATCAACAGAGACCTGAGATACACTCCACAAGCAGTTGATAAGGTATTTTGCTACAGTGTTTATAACTAAGGAAAGTTTATGATTGAAAAATTAAAGTCGTCGTGTTCATCATACAAGGTTGTTTGTTGTTATGTTATATTTAACATCGTTTCGTTGCTTAATAAAAATCAAATAAACGAATATAAAACAGTCTTGTCATACTTTCTGGTATCTTCTATTTCAAGCAGGTGTAAAGACGAATAATGACCCCCATCGAATAATGACCGGGGGGTCATTTTTCAACGACAAAAAATGACCCCCACCCGTAGAAAAAAATCATTTTTTGTAGAAAAAGGGTCCTAGGGGGTCATTATTTTATGTTAGTCCTATAAAATAATGACCCCCATTGAAAAATGACCCCCTTTAAAGTGATACAAAATATACACTCTTTGATATCTTTTTTACAGCGAAACTTATATTTACATTTTCTGTAACCAGAAAAATACAAAAAGTCGTATGAAATAATTAAGAGATTCACGTTGTCTTTCAATGCTAAAATTGTGTTTGAAAAGAGATTCTTTATTTGTCAAGTAAATAAAATTTCTTTTTAATATTCCTCCTTATAATGTTTGCTTAAAGAATGATATTCCACTTGTTTTTAGAAATCAAACCATGCAAAAATCAGGTATAAATACTCTTTAATAAGAAAATTAAATTTTCCGTCATTTCAACTTTTAGTTTGTTTAAGTTTGGCAAATCCTATTTGACAATGAAAGAGGAGGGAATTTTTATCCCCCCCCCCAAAAAAAAGAACATTACGTAAAATCAAAACAAAAAACTAATAATAATAAATGAAAAGCAAAAATATAAATAAAACTCTATACCTTTCAATAATTCTGAAAGAGGCTCTAGAAGAAATATTGAAATGAAGTTAAGCCTTCACACAAGTACTATCATATCATAATTTACTTCGCCATAATTAAAGCATACTAGTACTTTAAATGTTGGAAGGGGTATACTTGAAAGTATTGTGGCAAAGTAACAGTTAAAAATTAGTAGAATAGTAGATTATTTTAAGATTATTTTTAATTCCTTCTTATAGAAAAATAAAGGTATGGTGTTTTTTTTTTTTTGTTTTTGTTCAATATCGACTTCCTCCTAAGTAAGAAAGGGGGTGGGGTAAGTATAAGACCTAAAAATATGCTCTGTAAAGCTATGGGCTAGTGTAAAATACAGTCATTCTAATGCAAAAACTATACATGTAGACATAAACATTGATTTAGCACATAGTATTCATTACATTTCTTTTAACGTAGAGCCTACTTCGTATGACATCATAACTGGTAAATGTGTTAAACCTGTGCTAACCCATTAAGACGTCATAATTAATTCAATACCACTTTTTCCCGTACTTGACAGCTTCAATAAAAATGGTAGAAAATACTGCATTTTGAAATTCACAGAATTCAATCATACCAACATAATCTTAATTCAATTCATATATTTTTTGGTTTATAATGCTTAATGGCAATATATTTCTGGAATAAGAGAAAATATGTAGGCACCTTTTATTCACTAGATCTAGACCTGAAGTTGATAAACCCAAGACTATATAGTGTAATGAAATTACAATGTACATACAACTTTCGTAATAATTTGAATGGTATGTAACAATTTTGAAGGAATGCATAAATCGTAAGAAATCTTTAGTTGCCAGCTATATAGTGTAATATCTTGATGAAATGTGTCTAAGTCAAAGATGTACGTGTTGTAGATCGTTTGATCGTGTGTACATTTTTGTGATATCTATATGAAATGATGTGCATTCCTTCTAACAATTATTTGTTACCTATTCATATTCTTGGTGTTTTATTGCAATTTTTCTATTAAATATGATCTTTTTCAAGTAAAAGTACAATTTCTGATAAATATTTAATCTGAAAGTAACCCCAAACAGTCATTTAATTATTAAATCCCGTGTAAGTGCAAAAAGGTCAAGAATATGAGTATCGGTAAATAGCCTATCTTTCATTAGTTAGAGGGGAAAGGTATATATTTTAATCATTTTTTGTAATCATTTGGCTATGTTCTTTATCATATTGAAGAATGAAAACATTGTGACAAAGACTTCTAAAAAATATTTACAAATATAGGGTGCATAATTGACTAAAAATAATAGAGTTCATTTGACTATTTTTTTTTTAATGGTGGACTTATCTTTTATGTTAATTGAATAAAAAAGAAATTATTCTTGATAAAATATTGTTTAATATTATTCAGTTTAAAAAGTTTATAAACGACGATGTTTGAAGAAGTATTTTTGTGATTTTTCATATTCCTTTTATGACAAGTACCCCTAAAAATATTTGAAAATGTGAAGTCACAGTATGTAAATACCATACCAAGTTTCACAGCCTGTTCTAGATTAAAAAACAAGGAAACATATCATGATATCTTAACTGATTGATAAGCAAGTACTAATTTATCATTTTGAAAAGTTTGAAAATCCTGTGACAAAGACTTTTCCGACATAGGTTCTACTTTAATTCTTGTTTTACTCCACCCTTTTACTCAGTTCTGAGTATATTTTTCAGAGAATTTAATATGAAAATCAGAACAAACATTTTCATCGTTGTAACGTCTTTTTTATAATGTATATTAATATGAAAAGTTAATTGAAGACCATTTCTTTTTATGTCCCCGTAATCGAAGATTCGGGGGTATATAGTTTTATCGTGTCCGTCTGTATGTCCGTCTGTCTATCTGGCGGTTTGTTTGTCCGCAAAAACCTTAACCTTTACCATAACTTTTCATTTATTGGAGCTATGACTTTCATATTTAATATGTATATTCCTTGAGACAAGACCTTACTTTGAGTACCACCAAATTTGACCTTTTGACCTTTACCTTGGAGTTTGTCCCCTTTTTACACAAAAATGCCAAATTTTTACTTTGGCCATAATTTTAAACGGTAGATACTAGTACTCTCATACTTCAAATATGTAGTTTTTTGCCATTAACTTTCATTGGATACTAAAAACCTTGACCTTTTGACCTTGACCTTGGAGTTTTCCGTACTTATGAATTTTTTTACCTTGGCCATAACTTTTGAACGGTAAGGGCTAGGGTATTCATACTTCACATATGTTATCCTTGTTACATTAAACATTTTCTTAAGAAATCATCAACTTTGACCTTTGAGTTTGACCTACCTTTCAAAAACTTATCCTCAGCCATTACTTTTGAACAAGTGGTGCTAGGGCTTTCTTATTTTGCAGTTGTATTTCTTGTGAGAAGACCCTACTTTGTAACAATATATTTAAATTGCATTTAAGAAAAGTTTAATCTTCGCTATGTTGCCATACAGGGGATAGCTGTTTCACAAACACATCTTTTTATAGATGAGGATTTGCGGATAAGAGATGGATATCTAAAAGCGTAACAGACGGACGGACGGACATCCCGATCACTATATACCCTCCCGCTTTTCAAGCGGAGGATATAATAATATATAATACAACAACTGATTTTTTCTGTCAGTTCGATGATTTCCACCATCAAAAAACAATGTTTACCTAACCCTTAAGGCTTGATAAATCTTTTACTCCTTTAGATTCTGAATCGTTGCATTTACCTTAAAATATAGCTATAATTGTATAATGTTATGAGATCAGCATATCATCAGTTTATTCCCAATAAGCTCAGGTGAGCATTTTGGCCAATATGCTTCTTTATCCATTTTTTTTTGCCCCCTAAAAATTTTAGCTTTAATCTACAGGGGGTCATTTTTCTACGGGGGTCATTTTTCTTCACGTGGGTTCTGCAAATTTTTAGTGAAGTGACACTTTTTCTACGGGCAAAAGGGTCATTTTTCTACGTCGAATAATGACCGGGGGTCATAGCTTTCGCTGTCGAAAAATGACCCCCGGTCATTATTCGATGGGGGTCATTATTCGCCTTTACACCGGCTTGGATATATCGAGTCGACATAACTGGATGAACGTAACTATTGTAAATAGATTAAATGTCATCAATATATCGAAATGTTGAGTTGAAGGGCGCATCAAGTGTTTTAGTCTTCTCATGCTGAAGTTTGTTTTGAAATAAATTCATCTTTATGTGGATAGCAATAGCTAGATCTTGGGTCTGCTAATAACAGGGCGCAATTGGTACCCAGGGAATGGGTGAAGATTGTTGGATTACCTGATCTCCAAAAACTACTATGAAATTGTACAACAAAAACTCAAGCACATTTTTAAGATCGACTTTAGAATATTTGTGTGTGTAATCAGAATGTTTTTAGCAAAATAATTTTGCAAATGTTAAGTACATTTTAAATTTAAAAGTTCCATAATTTTGAAAAAGCAGCTGTCTTTCAGGTCAAAAAGCCTCATCCTCAATTTATCGTGGAAAAGGATTGTATTAAGTGTTTAAAACTTATTAATTATGTGGGTAGAGTGTTTTAATCTAAATAACATTTTGCATTTCCACCTATGATTTATCTAAAATATTCCTAACAGAAAATATAAACGATAAGTTTATATTTCCTATTAGGAATATTTTTTTGCTTGTCAAGAAATTTCTGGGTTGGATTTTTTTTTTGGACCGGGGTGGAAAAAAAAATTCTGGATCCGCGCCTGTTATCGAACATCGCAGGATGCAGAACTGAGGTACAACAAAGAGGAAGTTAAGTATATTCGACTTGAAACTTTTTTTTATATCTGGTTATCCCATCCCATACTTCCTGCTGAATAGACTTTGATACCTTAGGTACCAGTTGGCATAAAATCACACCAAATAAGGAAGAAAAAAGCAGTTTTAATGGGAAAAACTTTACAATGACTTAAATTCTACAAGGTAATAAAGGTTGTTCAGAAATGTTACCTGAATAGACAGTTAAAGAAAATGAGCTGCTCTTAAAAAAACAGGATATCAATTTGGACAATTTTTTGAACGAAAAACATTTAATGAGCATTTTTGAAAACAGATGGCAAAGAACTCTTGTATATATGGAGGTTGAACCTTCCTAGCTTTGTTTTAATAATTGGTTTTCCTCCTTTATTTTCGATTGTTTCCCCAGAACAAAAGTTTCCTGTCCGCAGTATAAGGCATCTTGAAGCAGCCTAGGTCTACGTTGACTGTCTGCATCATAGTGACTGCCAGATTAAGGCAGCCGCTGATCTCTGCGGGCTCTGTCTTGATATTGGCGATTTCTGCACAAACCTTGATGCTATGACCTTGTACAGTCACGTCTTTACATGCTTTGGGATTCTCAACTAAACCAAAACAAAAACTGATTTTATATAAAAGATGTTTATATTTCGGACAGCAGTCGGTCAGTACACGAAAGAGATAACTCGATCATTATATCCTGCTCAATCTTACCACTTACTCCACAATAAATATGCTTAACAGTGTCAGAAATTGATATGTCATACGTTTACAATACCTGTTACTTGCAGGCTCATTAACGGGGCTTTGTCCGCACTGAGATCGATGGAAAATTCCTTTGACTGAGAGGTGAATTTCATATCACCACAGACTAAAATTAAACCAATAATTCAACATTAAGATTTTTGATAGATATATTCCAACAAATAAGACTGAAAACTTGGCCCGGAGAATTTGAATTTAAAAAAAAGAAAAGAGGAAACTAATATTTTTTTTTACAAACCCATTTCCTTAATATTCTAAACATCAACGATTGTGATCAATAATTTTTCCTAAAGAGAGGTATAAATGGATTTTAATGTATCCAAATACTCACCTGTTTTTGTCATAGACTGCCATGTTACAGCCTTGCAACAAGAGCATGAATTTTGTGTACAAGTACACCCATCACCAACAAAGTTACCCTCTAGCAAATCTTTTAAAAGACGTCCTTCCTTTACGAGATCAACTTGACCTAAAATAAAATATAAAAAAAAGGAAATTAACAAATTCAAAAGATTAAAGTGGCTGTCATCTCATTTTTTCTTACAAGTGTAATATAAATAAAATGTAGCTTGAAAAAAGTAATTTCAATGTAAATATAGCTTACTAGTTTATTGAGGAACTTTCGTAAATTTATCTGACTGGTGGATGTATAAACATAAAACGATAGGAAATGATTATTAACTCAACTTACATATTCTTTTAAGAATTTGATAAGAACACCTAACGTCCTTCATGGAACATATTTTGACAAATTCTGTTTTACACTTTTTATGATGTTGATACTAAGTAGATAAATTCCCAGGGAATTGTTTTGTCTTTTTTTTTTGGTAAAAAAATAAAGCCTAATTTTTTTTTTAGAATATTGATTTTAAATCTTACCAACTGCTTTAATTTGTCCAGCATAGCACAGAAACGCAAAGGCAAGCAACACGATTACTTTCATTTTCCTTGTCTACAAAGATTGGCGAAGGCAACTGATATGTGGGCAAGTAATGGTCTCTTTTATATCTGCATGATTAGCATCAACGTGGTTGATGATTTTGCTTCTAAAGGAAATAATTCAAGCTTTTTAAATTTAATTAGCTAAGAAACAAACCAATCCAGTCCTTAAACAGAACCACGTGACACGTTTAAAACTTTTAGATCGTACCAGATGTAAAATAAGCATAAACTTAAGAGTCGCGTGAAACTTTTATTATATATTTATCTTGAAATTGTCGAACCTCAGCCCAAAGGCTTTCATTGGGATGAATTTCATGGGTAAGAGAGGAAATGTTTTAGCTATTGTAGTATTGTTTAAAAGTGAAAGCATAAAAGAGATAAGATGTTTTGTGAAACACTGATATGACTGCTTATGACTGCCCTCATATGACAGCTTAGGGCAACGGTTGAGATTTCTTAAATGCAAATCAAACTTCAAGTGGTTAAATTTTTCGGTACCAAGAAAAAAAAAGATCTTTTCACAAGGAAAATACCTGTGAAATTTGAACCCCCTAAGCACTAATTGTTCAAAAGTTATGACCATGGTTAGAGTTTTTTTTAAACAAAGTGATTCAAACTTAGGGTTACGCTAAGAAATACCAATTAAAAGGTACTGTATCAATAAATATACTCAGGTAAAATTTGAAAGCTCGAGCACCAAACCTTCTAAAAATTATGGTTATGGCTAAAGTCTGGTATTATTTTGTAAAAGTGGGTCAAACTCCAAGGCCAGGAGGTCCAATTCGGTGCTACCCGAAGAGAGCCTTGTCACAAGGAATACGCCTGTGAAATATGAAAGTCAAAGTTCCACGCAGTTAAAATTTATGGGCAAGATAAAGGTTTTTGCGGACAAACAGACAGATAAACAGACGGACGGGCGGACAGGATAAACTCTCTATACATCCGAATCTTTGATTACGGGGACATAACACAGAACATTTTAGTAGAACTACATGTTTTACAACCGTTTTAGAAACGAATGTCATGCTCTGTTCTGTGTTTTACAAGAGGACTTGAAAATCAAAACTAAAAACAAAACAAAAACAAACAAAAATCATTAAAATGTCCATTTTAGTTATTTTCCATAACCCTTAAAAGACCACTTAGATTTGGTTATTATATTATAATTTTAAACAACAGACTGATATACTTTATTTTATGTACTAATGTACTATTTACTATAAGACTCATATGGCAAGCCAAATTCACAAAAATGAGATAAACCTAGTTTCACAATTGATAAACTAGGTTATCGACTGTAAACTATAGTTTACAAACCGTAAACTATAGTTAACGATTCGTTAAGTATAGTTTTCATCTGTAAAACTATATTTAACGGTCGTTAACTATAGTTTACGAATGCTAATCTAAGTTTATCTGTCTGAATAAAGCGTTAACAATAGATTTTGTTGATAAACATAGATTCACGTCTGTAAACTATAGTTTACAATCGTAAACTATAGTTAAGAATTGTTAATCATAGTTTCACAAATCGTACAACTATATTTATCAGATCGTTAACTATAGTTAACGGTTTGTAAACTATAGTTTACAAATCGTGAAACTGTATTTATCAGATAATCTATGTTTTGCAATCGCAAATGATTGTTTTCGATGTTAAGTATAGTTTACGGTTGTGAAACATAGATTTTCGCGTTAACTATGGTTTACAGATGTAAAATATAGATTAACGTTGTTAACTATAGTTTACAGTCCGTAAACTATGGTTTACAACCGATAAACCTAAGTTATCGATTGTGAAACTATGTTTTGCTCATTTTTGTGGATTTGGCGTGCCATAGACTCATATTCTAGAGCTTAATTTTGGATGAAAGAAATAAATATCTTTGAAATTAAAAACAAAACATTTCTTTTTTAATCTTATAAAATATTTTTCTTTTGAGTAAAAAAAAATGAAGTTGCGATTAAATGCCTAACAACAAAATGTCTCCATCTAAAACGTAGTGTTTTATTGGGAAAAATGCACTCGTAGACAGATATATAGTTTCATACAAAAAGCATTTTATTTTCAATATTGCATAGTGACTACGTTATAAACATTTTAGTCAACTTGATTCAGTCTGCTTTATGACGCTGTCTCAACTCTCAAGCTTGATAATTTAGACTGTGTGACATAGATAAAATAACCGAGAGAAAAATTAGAAGAGATGAAAGTCTCTATCCCCTCTCTTCTTAATATTTAGAGTCCTCTTCCATGATCTCTCGCATGAGGACCTCATACAATTCATTTTCTTGATTCTGTATGTGCTTCGTCATAAATCGAAAGTAGTTTAGCAAAGGGCTGCCCACTTCATTGGATTTCATCAGTTCTTTTTTCCAAGGAGCTCCTTCGAATTCGATTTCGTCATCAGCAACAGGAATTTTGAAGCATCCAAGGTCAAGCTTGATGACTTTGACAAAAGCAATTTTGAGGGTTATTCTTGAGCATCCAGAGAGCCCATCCCCTCCAGCATGCAGGTTGTACAGCTGGATGCAAAGTTTGCCAACCTTTCCCAGGAATGGCACTTTCAAACAAACAGGTGGTGGGTTTTTAACTAAATGAAAAAAATTAAAAACTATAAACGGTTACCATTGTTATTAAGTAATTTCTTTTTTATTTTTGAAATGAATAAGTACATTTGTATTTAAATTTTATGACCAATACTTAATTTTTTAATTTCCTTTTGCGAGATTAAACTATTGTCTACATGTCTGAAATTAATTATTTCCGATTGTTAAGCAAAAATATCACCAACAGGAAATTGAAGGTTAGGACGTACTTCTCTCGATACACAATCCATGTTAAACAAATAAGGAAGTAACCGGTACATGTATATAATGATGAATAACAAACTTTCCCACCTGAGACTTCCTTGCTGTAAACGACTTTTCCACCCCATGTCACCGTCAAAAGCACTCCTATGTTTTTCTTTAGATACTTCACTTTGATACACACTGCAAATATAATGTATTTAACGTAAGCAAGTATGCCTTGAATTTCCAACAGTGACACACTCACCTGCGAACCAGGAGACTTTATTTTATTTTATTACAAATAAATGTATTGTTATATCTCTGTTCAGTCTTTAGAAATAAAACAGACTAAATAAAAAAAGGAATGCGCATCTATTTAAGGTAAGTCACTCCCGAAATTTGTTAAATCAAGGAGTTTTTGAGAAGTATATTTTGGATAAGTACTCATAAAGTATAACTCAAAATCGCAAAGAAAATAGGGAGTCAGTGTGCATCCCACTGATCTACGGTACATTTAAGTTGACCTTTTTTCACTTAAATTTCATCTCTTTGGTTAATTACTTTAACCCTTATTATATTTGATCAGATGTAAGCATGGCAATAAATATAATCTTATTTTACGTAAAATAGTTTGAATAATATTTAACATTAAACAAATCTTGCAAATTAATGCGCGTAAATTATTGTGTGACCTTTATGTACTAAAAATTAACATATTTGGGGTATTAAAAAACTTAATAGGCAATAAAAAATTTTCTTATATCAAACTTTTTACGACTTAAGTGCTGATCAGTCACAAGTATCGAGTTGTTTAAAATAATGAAAGAAAAAGGTGGGGTCAGTGATGTTAATTTTGAAATATTGGTCAAAATATGTGATTTTCAGGCAAAAAATGGTGTAAATTTTATCTTGACTTCTTTAATATATTTTCATTTTTTGGAAAAGTTTGTTGAGGGAAGGTGTAAAACTTAGTCTAAAAATATAAATTAAGACCTATATTAAATATTTTTAACAATATCAAAACGGAAAATATTCTCTGAGAAAAAGTATGTGAGGCTAAATTTCCATTACATTAAATTTTATAAATGTGCAGATTTGCAGAATTTTCTGCTTAATATCCTTCCACCAAAAGAAATAGTCCCTCATAAATCTTGCCTTTTGAAGATTTTTGAGCAGTTTTTTCATTTAATGTCAAAAGATTTACATTGTTGAATTTAAATATGTTATAAAAATTGAATTTTAATACGTAGTTTTGGAGTAAAAGCTTCTGCGTGAACTTTTCTAAAAAGCTGAGGAGTGACTTACCTTAAGGAGAAACTACTTTTAAAGGATGATATATTTTTCTCAAGGAGTTAATGCTGTCATTTATCATTCTGCTCCCAGTAATTAAAGGTACAATTAAATATTGTGTTAAACAATCGATTTGTTCATTTTTAAAATATTTTTTATTCACTTGCATATGTACTCGTTTTAATGTTTGTTACAATGCCGAGACATCACCTTCCTTCCTCTCGTGTAGGACGGACACCGTCTGACAACATCCACACGTGGTGCCGGAACACTTACAGCTACCCTTTACAGAGTCATGTATGAACCTCAGGGCCTCGTCCTCCGGTGCCTGCTCAAGTTCTGTGGTGAATGCCTCCCCTTAGAATGTATGAAATATTGAGCGTTTATGAAGGGTAAAATCTATTCTGAATTTATATAATTTTTATACATTTTTTTTATGTCAAAAATTCAGACTATCGTGTTATAAAGAAAATAAAGAGTCAATATATTACGAGTAATGTACCTGTCAGCAACTTCCTGCATGTAAATAAGGTACCCCCTGAAAGCTACATAAAGGGACCCCTGAATTGTGTTCATATATAAGGAAAGGCTAGAATCATATCTTTTTTACTCTAAAGGAGCCCACTTAAAACAATCACAATGCACAACAAAGAAATATTTCCCACAACATAATGCTCAAATGCTCGAATTGACTAAAATTCAGGATCAGTTAAGAAATCTACAAAGAAGGTGCAGAAGACATAGAAAAAGTGTGTGTGTGTGTTGTTTTTTTTTTGGTGTTTTT
Source organism: Saccostrea cuccullata (assembly GCF_032062105.1). Lineage (NCBI taxonomy): Eukaryota > Metazoa > Mollusca > Bivalvia > Ostreida > Ostreidae > Saccostrea > Saccostrea cuccullata. The sequence goes on from NW_026925056.1 coordinate 174,868, forward strand.
TTTTTGTGTTTTTTTTTTTTAAATTTAAATAAATATTAATTATTCTTAATTATTTTAAATAACGTACCTGTTCCGCCAATGATCTGGAAAAGCAAAATCCATGAGGAAACCACACAGGCAATACCCAGGGCCCTAGACATTTTGAACAGGAAGCTTATATTTTGTGATTGTGAATTATCAAGGACGATCTTCTCGTTTTCCCATTGTTAATCCGAACGCATGTACCTTATATATGCCGGACTTACATCCTGGTATTGTGGTGTCCTAAAAAAAGACTACTTTCGATTTATGACCAATGACTTATCAAATATTTTCTGAAAATTGTGAATATTCGTTTTTGAGGATATTGATCGATATCAATTAAATACTTTTTATTGTAGATAAGGAGACTTACACATAAAAATAATAAAATATCTCCGACCACTTATTCTAGAGTTTTAAAAAATGGTTTATCGTGTGTATTGTCCATTACATGTTAGGGGACAGCTTATATACCTCATGGTCTATTGGAAACCCAATTATCTAAAGCTATATATATCAAAGACATTTGGAATTTTTGCATAACAAACAATGTAAAATTTTCAATGGTTTTCAAATGCTTATTGCTTTTAATTCAGGATGAGTTTGTGAAACACTGATGCCCCCGTATGGCAGCTTGTGACAAGTGTTGAACTTCCTCAAATTAAATTCAAACTCCAATGTCAAGGTAAAAAAGTCAAAATTTTTGGTTTCAAAGGCAAGGTCTTGTCATAAAGAATAATCCTGTGAAATATGAAAGGCATAGTACTAACTGTTCAAAAGGTTATGGCTAAGGTTAAAGTTTTTAAGTGGTTCTAACTCTAAGGCCGAGGTCAAAAGGTCAAAAATATTTATATCCATGGAAAGGTCTTGTCACAGTGAATACACATGTCAAATATGAAAGCACTAACACCAACTGTTCAAAAGTTATGGCAAAGATTAAGTTTGTTAAATTTGGGTAAAAGTGGGTCAAACACCAAGGTCAAGAGCTCAAATTTGATGGTACCCACAGAAAGGTCTTGTCACACCTATTAAATGTGAAAACCATAGCCCCACCCACTTAAAAGTAATAGGCAAGGTTAAAGTTTTTGCGAACAAACAGACAGGCGGACGGACAAGACCAAAATATAAAAAATTTCCCCGAATCTTCCATTATCCAGGCATAAAAAGTTGCCATACACATAGCAAAGAGTTTCTTTAGAATTACTTTAGGGATTCAAAATTTGAATATGCATTTTTATGCCCCCGTAATTGAAGATTTGAGGGGTAAAAATTTTGTCATTACGCCCGGCTTTCTGTTTGTCCGTAAAACTTAAACATTGCCCATAATTTTTGATTGGTTGAAGCTACATGTATGACTCCCATATTTTAAGTGTATTCCTTGTAACATAGACTTTCTTTCGGTACCAATACATTTGACCTCTTGATCTTGGAGTTTGACCAAATGTGCAAGAATTTAACCAACAAAATTAACAAACGCAGAGGAGTAAACACTACTCTTAAAGGACCTATCGATTATCCACTTTATGATTGTCAAATTACCGCATAATCTAAAGTTCAAGTGTTTACACTTTATTTACATGTAATTTTATGAAAACAAGATGACGAATTTTTCATGTATGATTCACATTTAACTCCATAAGAAGAAGAAGGGGCAAAAATGTTATTTGTTAAATTCTTTTTATACACATTTACATATGGGTTTGACGGCCGTAGAAGAACCACTAACAATGTGACATTTTGTAAATTAAAACGGATTTTGTAATGAAGCCAACACTTATAAAATTTCTATTGTATGTCTATTTTAATTTATTAATTGAATTTAAAATCAGTGAGTTTTAGAAGTCATTAACTAATTCCACTAGTTTTACAGATAATGAGCAGTTCGGCAGCTTAAAAAATCACACAGCAAATATAGTTTTGCACAAAGCAACGGTTGCAATCAAAACTGTAAATAATGTCTAGTCTATATGATATTTAATGTATCCTTATAATATTTTTCAATTAAAAATAAAATATTACCCTTTCCTTATAGATTAGCATCCACAGAACTATTTTGCTTCGCATCATTCTGTTTCGATTATTCTGTCATCTTATGATCAAACAAAATAGTTTGCAAAGACGGGGCACAGTATGTAGTACCAATTCTTTCAGATACTAAGAAATCATGTTATATACAGCTATTGTTCATGAGAAACCCAACCTGGGAGAACTTGTCGTTAGGTTCAGAGTGTCTTGAAATAGAATATGACTGCAGATGGCCATTGGTAGAGGCCTGTTCAACAGAGCGAACGTACGCGAACACTCGCCAAAATTTCTTATACCTTCAATAGAAATTTTCCCGAGTGTTTGCTCTGTTGAACAGGTCTAAGGTATGAACATGTAAGTTAATGTGTTCCATTTATCTTGAAAAAAAAGTTAAAATTAACATTATCTGTAATACCTACTGGTCTGAAAATGTTATTTTACGACAATAATTAAGAAAAAACGCTGAAACGATCTCACTTTTTCGATTTTGTAAGCAATGCAAGACGCTGAAGAATGACACATGAATCGCTTATATGTTTGTAGACGTCCATGGATATTATACTACAAACTGATGACAGAACATCTAAAGAAACATACTAGCAATCTCAATATTGCTACATGTATTTTTCACCAAAACAATTATCTGTGCCGAAATTTAATCTGCACCGATATATATTTATACTGCAATATGGCATTTTAGAGGTATTGGGCATCGAAAAAATAAACTTTGTAATTAGGACCGAAACCAACCTAAATGGTCAATTTTTTTTTTGAAATTTCACTATTTGGTGACTTTTTACAATAACTTTCATCTACTTGACTGAATAAGAAATCTCTAGGGCAGAAATACAAAAAATATTGGAAAAAATGTGCCAATAAGGTCCTATAGTAAAATTTGACAACTTTTGAGATGGTCCCCAAAGAAATTGGGGTGGTTAACATTCGATTTTTTAGTATTAAAACAATAAATATAACAGTAGAAACCATTTAACGAAAATAAATTTATTAAAATCCCTAAGGTAAAGTAATTAGACGCGGTCTCTAAAAAAGAATCCATGAAATTGAAAGTGTGACGAACGGACAGACAGAAAGTCGGGAGACAGGGGAAGAAAGTGAATGAAGAAGTGAAATCAGACTTGATTATGTACATATACATGCCACAACCATGCAGATAGGTTTGTAAAGATCTAGAGTAATATGATATTACTAATATCATTCTTACTCTTCCCTTGTCAATCTTGCAGCAATATTTCTTGTATTCCAAAAAAAAAAAAAAAAAAAAAAAAAAAAAAAAAAAAAAATCTGCATTTATTCCATCTTCAAAAAGTTGTCCTCTCCCGACAGACTGGCTTAAAATGACCCGACACTACACTTTTTTTTTTACACGTACGATGCTATCATGCTATTATCAAAAAATATTTTATGATACAATCATTTAAGTTTATCTGATATATCATATTTCTTTTGCAAACTGAACAAGGCAGGTGGTAAAAATCATATTAAATATACGTTGATCATTAAATGGTTCTTATTCTTCGTTTTTAATTCCAATTGTTTCCCCAAAACAGAAGCTTCTTTTCAGCAAAATAGGGCATCCTGAAGCAACCAAGACGAAAGTTGATTTTCTGTAGCATAAATAATGTCAATTTCAGGCACCCACTGATGTCAGTTGACTCAATCTTGATTTCGGCCACTTCTAAACAAACTCGGATGTACGCGGACAGGTCTTTACATGCTTTTGGATTCTGAACTAAACAAAAAAAAAAGCAAAACAAAACAAAACTAGTGCTAATTGTAACGGGGACCGTTACAGATGTTCCCCAAACGCTCCCCAACTCCCTTTTGGTGCCATATTCCCTGTAAGCTTCATTAAATAAGACAACCTCTATGCATCTGAGATTTTAACAACATTTACAAAGAAGTGTACAAAAATCATTTAAACTTTAGCATTGCACGCGTGCACATGTGAATGCATATGCGTCATGACCATATCATATTGTCTACACGATCTATATATTTTAATATGCTAAATATCAAAGTATTTAATCCAAAAGTATAAAAGAAAAATTCGCTCATTCAAGTGTATGTTTGATTTTTCTCATTTCACGTGCACGCACGTGCATACATGAGCATGGTGACCATACCTTCTTGTAGAAGTCCATTACATCTATCTATGTTCCAAATCCCATCCTGTTTGGTTGAAAACCAAGGGAGTTATAGCTGTTTAAAGTTTCAGCCAATCAGATTGCAGCACATGTACACGCACGTGTATGCATGTGCATGGTGACCATACCTACTTGTAGAAGTCCATTATATCTTTCTATGTTCCAAATCCCATCCTGTTTGGTTGAAAACCAAGGGAGTTATAGCTGTTTAAAGTTTCAGCCAATCAGATTGCAGCGCACGTGCATGCACGTGTTTTCATGATAATTGCTTTATTTCATGTTGTAGGATATCCTGATGCATGGCTATGTTCAAAATTTCAAAGGATTTCGTCAAAAAACAAGAAAGATATTGAGACTTTAGTTGCAGCCAATCAGAGCGAAGTGCACGTGCATGCGCGTGAGATCTTGCTATTTTCACCATGTCGTCATGTCTATACTACTAATATATCCTCACATTATGAGTTTCAAAGCATTTCATTTAAAAATAGAACAGTTGTGGCTATATCTATTATATTGGTCATTTCACGTATTGCACGTGCACGCTCTTGCAAGCACGTGTGCGCAAAATGACCTTGATTCCGCAAATCTACATAACATGTCTACTAACCCTAAAAAGGTTTTACCTACATCGGACGAACAGTTTACAAGATCATTCCCGGACAAAAAAGTTCCAGGAAGAAGAAGAAAAATAATAATAACTAGTGCTAATTGTAACGGGAACCGTTACAGATGTTCCCCAAACGCTCCCCAACTCCCTTTTTTTGCCATTTTTCCTGTAAGTTTCATTAAAGAAGGCAATTATGCATTTAAAGCGTAAACAACGTTTTCCCAAAAGTATACCAAGTATTTAGAATTTAAGCAATGCAGGCGTGCGCATGTGATTGCATGAGCGTAATGACGATATCATCTTGTCTACACTATCTTACTCATTTGCACGTGTACGCACGTGCATGAAGACCATACCTTCTTGTAGGAGTCCATTATGTCTGTCTATGTTCTTAATTCCATCCTGTTTGGTTGAAAAACAAGGGAGTTATAGCCATTTAAAGTTTAAGCCAATCAGATTGCAGCGCACGTGCATGCGCGTATTTTCACGACAATTATTATATATCATATTGTAGGACATCTTAAAGTATGCTTATGTTTTGAATTTCAAAGCATTTTGTAAAAAAACAGAAAAGATATTGAGATTTTTGTTTCAGCCAATCAGAGCAAAGCACACGTGCACGCACTTGCATGCATGTGAATGGTGACCATGCCATCCTGCAGGAGTCCTTTACAGTACAGGCAACGCGGATCCCGTATTAGACCGCGTCCCCTCCGCGGTGTATTAATCCTTTCCGCGTTACACCGTCGCGGGTTTTGATCGCGTTGCTACCAGAGACCGTGTTTACACCGCGGCGGGGCCAGCTGCCGTTATTCTTCAGCTAAGATGTTCTTACCTGTAAAGTTTTGTCGATTTTTAATCGTGTCGAGATGAGGGGAGGGGGGGGGGGGGGGTTACGAGCACATTGATATTATAGATTTCTACCATTACATGGATTCTTTAAAGATTCATTTTTTAAGTTTCATCAAATTGTTTAATAAAAAACATCTTTTTTTTTCTTTTTTTTTTTTGTACCAATAGTCACTCAAAATTAATTAATTCTCAAACACGCCTGTTAACAGTAATACATGTACAGTATAGGATGAAATAAAGTCGAATAATTTATAGAATATATTAACTTAAAGTTTATTTTCAAAATCAATAAATCCACCCCAAATGATCTTCAAATTGCTAAAAAGGTATAATTAAAATTTAAAGAATGCCATGAAATCGCTTCCCTTTATATGCACTGGTGTAATGCGGTGTTCACAATTAGCCCGTGCAGTTGCAGTTACATATAGCTATGTGTTTATTTATCTGTGAGATTATATCAGTCATTTGGTTTCATTTAGATAACTACCGTTACTTCTGTATACATATCTGTTATAAATAATAACATGAAAAACGATGATTAGATAGTGATAAATTACAATTAAATTTTAACAAAACACGCGTAAGTGTAGGAATACCGTTGTTCCATTATTATGCGCTACACTGTAAGACTATGAACTAAATATCGACGATTTTTATTTGGTTTTTTTTTTGGTGGGGGGGGGGGTTATTGTTAATAAAATAATCACAGGTCATTTTATTCAGAATATCAATAATATCATAGCTAGTATTTGAATGTATTTCTATTTTCTGCTCTTTTCGAAAAATACTAAAATCATGTCAATGAACATATTAACAAATTTCAGATTTCTCCGGTTCAAATAAAACACAAACACAAATATGGGCCCTTAAAATATTTGAACACACAACACAGAAATTAACTTATTTTAATCAGCAAGTTGCCAAGCTTCAAGTTTTCAGATGTCTGTGTTACCGTTCGGTTTTCCTCAGGTAAGTTTGGTGTGGAGTGGAGCTTCCTCGAAGCGGATGAGAAGCCCCGAGGGAACGACGCTGTCTAGTGTACATACTACCTATATACACAGGATGTTACCTGAGTGTATTACCTGTATGCGTTTTCCTACGACATTGTAAAACGAAGCCGTTTTTTTTTTCATGTGTAGCTCATGGATTGAAATGCATGAAATAAAGAATTCAATGTTTTTGTTGCAGACAGAATCCTTTTTAATTTTTTTGTTTCAAATAAATATTTTCAATAATTCGACAATTTTAATATACTGTGTTTTTCTTACTCAAATTTTATAACAAAAATACTTCTTTTTTTACCACCAGAATCTGTCGTCGTAATCTGGCGACAAGAAGGGAAGTAATTCAAATTACATGTCATGTACATATGCTAAACGAAAGAAGAAAGTGGATCATAAACAAGTCTCTCGATAAATAACAATAAAACTAAGACAAAATCCACAAATGGTCAATAAACTGATAAATCAGAGGTAGTTTTATTCGCTAGACTTAAGAAATTGATACTGATCAAAAAGGAGGAAAAACGATCATGCACGTGCCTTAATATTGTGATATTTTTCTTCTCTCTCTCTCTCTCTCTCTACTAACTGGTACAGATATAAACAGACACGAAATAACATAGCAATGGATCATTATTTGATTTAATTAATATCAAATACTTCATTAATTTGTTTTAAAAGTTGTTTTTTTTTACTTTTATTCTTTTTATACACTCCGTTTAAAAAAAGCAACAATAATTTGACACAAGTTCCAAGGCTAATATCGCATCTGAAAATGATATCGATGAAATAATAATGAAACAATGAATCAAATGTGTTGTTGAATGGCTAGACAACGATGTGCACATCCAGCGAGCGTTACCCAAGGTATACTCTAAGACAGGTGTGAAACCCCCAGGGCATGTCGTTTCCTGCTCAGGCACTGCTAATCCCTATACACAGGAAATGATCGCGGCTAATACTTAATACACAAAGAAACAGAATTTGTCAAAGAAAACAAAAATATATGAATTTTTGCATTGAATATTTATTAATATAAACTATAATTTCGTCTGTGAAGTTTATCATTACACCTGCACATCCTATCTTATCTATTGAACACGAAAATCGAGAAATATTAAAATTAAAAAGAAAGACATCGTTTTAAAAAGTAATACATGTTAATGAAGGTGAAAAACGATATTTTTTCTTGATCTCCTGTATAAAGTTCACGTGCTCAAAGTTAACTCTCGCCATCGAATGCTTTTCGGTCATTTGACAATTTGAGAAAAATGCCTGCACATTTATATAAAAGAGGGAAATAAATTAAAGAAAAGTTTTTTAATTTGGGAACAGAACATAAACGACGAGAAATAAAGAAGAAAAGAATTTTTTTCTTCATATCTTGGATAAAGAAAATTTAAGTTCACGTGCCCACTACATGTAACTGCAAATGCTCGTCATCGCATGTTTTCCGGTAATTTGACACTTTAAGAAAAAGCCTGTACATTTCATATACAATAAATCGAAATTAATTAATAAACAATATGAAGATGTACATTTTTTAAAAGATGTACATCTTTTTTTTTTTTTCCAAATGAATGCTGAAAATCGTTTATCGAAACTTAAACAGTCTGAGTTCAACATTTATAACAGTTTGCATATAATATGAAGATTTAAAAAAAAAAAAACTAATTAAAATTTCTAGTATTTAATTTTGTTTCTTGATAGATTCTTAATAACACAAAATAATTAACCATTGCAAAGACGTAACAATTTAATAAAATTTTCTATTCAATTTCAAATATTGATATGTAATTTTAGAAACAAAAATAAACTTATTTTTTCTTAGTTTAAATTCTATTCATAGCAAAATTAATTAATAAACACATGGTTTTTTTTTGTTACAGGGAAAATTCGCAAATTACAATTCGGGGAGATAACTCCCGTTTGTTTACGATACTAATTGTCAGTAATTGATCGATGATTTAACCGCGGCGGGGACAGGTAAGTGATGAATTTCCCGCCGAGGGAACGCGGTTTACCTGTCTACCTGGCCAAATACCGCATTGTGATTATACCGCGGCGGGGACGCGGGAAATACGGGATCCGCGTTGCCTGTACTGTATGTCTATCTATGTTGTAAATCCCATGCTGTTTGGTTGAAAACCAAGGGAGTTATACTCATTTAAAGTTTCAGCCAATCAGATTGCAGCGCACGCGCATGCCCGTGATTTCATGAAAAATTTTATATATTATATTGTAGTACATCTTAATGCATGTCTTCGTTATAAATTTCAAAGCATTTCATCATAAAACAAAAAAGATATTGAGATTTCTGTTTCAGCCAATCAGAGCAAAGCGCACGTGCATTCGCGTGAGTTCATGCAAATTTGACCATGTCATCTTATCTACACAACTTATATATCTTTATATAATGAGTTTCAAAAAATTTTATCAAAAAATATTAAAGTTACAACCATATTAAATATATCAGTCATTTTACTCATTGCACGCGCCCGCACGTGCATGCGAATACGCGCAGAATGACCTTCGTTCGGCACATCTACACAACATGCCTACTAACCCTAAAAAGGTTTTAACTTAGTTTGGTGAACAGTTTCTGAGAACACTTCCGGACAAAAAAGTACCGGAGAAGAAATAAGAAGAAAAAAGAATAATAATAATAATAATAATAAGAAACAGAGTAAAAACAATATGTTCCCCAACTTCGTTTGGGGAACATAATAATAATAAGAAACAGAGTAAAAACAATATGTTCCCCAACTTCGTTTGGGGAACATAATTATTTTCGATGGTAATCTTGTTTCAATCTCAAGCTATAGTCAGAACACGGGCTAGTTTGGAGGAGTAACACATGATTTTAACGTAAGTGTGAATTACACACCAGTGATTTAAAAAACCTAGAAGACCTATTTAATTTTGCAGGTGGTTGTTTATTATTGAACCTTTCCAAATTAAATAACCAATCTCTTTTTACAAATAAGAAAATGGGTTTCTTTAAGTTGCAAGAAAAATGCAATTTTAGCTTTACTTATGAAATTAAGTCCCCCTTTCAGCCAATTGCAATTGATATAAAACACTAAGATACGTTTAATAAAATGACATTTAACCCTTTAACGGCCGCCGTTTTTGAGGTTTATACAAGAATTTAACAACAGATTTTAAAATGAAAATTAAGACATTTTCTGAAAGACTTTACATAAGGTAACCCATATATGTTATGAAAGGTCAGATATCAAAGTTTCTTATAGTCTTCTGTTTTACATTTTTTCGGTTACCATGGCAACACAATATGGTCACAAACACAAAAAAATTGTGTATTTTGGGTGTATTTTGTGTTTCTGCAACAAGAAAAACATATTTGTTAATATTAAATACTTTGTGAAAGACAAGTCTTCAAATTTTTATACAATTATCTAAGTTTGCACCCGAAAAATTTAGTTCAAGTATTTTTTTTAAATTTTAAATCTTTGTATTTAGCATTTCAATATTTACCTTTTTCCCATTAATAATCTATTTTTAAAATGAAAACAGAGACATGAAGTCCAAATCTTTAAACTGTATAAAATAGATCTATAAATTGGCCACTCAAAATCTTGACAGTCTTTTGATTATCCTCAAACTCTAATTTTAAGTTGATATCCCAAACTTTCAAACCGCTATTTTAAGGGTCAAAGGTCAAGTTCCATGTAGTTCTGTCCATATCGAATAATAGCCAATATTTCAAAATTTCGTTTTTTGCCAGCCATCAAACTTGACACAAAGCATGGTCTAACGAGACATGGGCAACATTTAATTAAATAGCTAGTGTACATATCATAAAACCCTGAAGTACCTTAGTTTTGACAAGAATATACCATTTGCTTAAGCATAAAGGTATATATGTGGTGAGTAAACTCATAAGGTCAAAACAAATGTATTTAAAATGTTAGTTGTGAGAATTTACTAAGGTAGACCAATACAAAAATTCTTTGTTACTTTATACAATTATTGACTTTTGATGAGGTCTACTCGTGACTATACGGACCTGGTCAGGTATTGGTTGACCGAGGCCGAAGGCCGAGGTCAAAAAAGCTGTAACCAAATCTATGGTTGGTCAAGAGAGAAAACCAGAGGGAATCTCCCAGAACGTCATTTGAGGTGAACTATTTCCGAGGTACATTTCAGGAAAAGGCGTCTTGACCAATCAGAGAGCACCAATATTCCTGATCATCATGATTTTTTCAAGAACAATTTGCACATGCTTATTCAAAATTATGATGTCAAAGCATGGGCCTAAACCACATGCACTTTTTTGAAAATAATTTCTTAACCCTCAGTATTATTATAATACGATGGTTCAAAAAAAATTATTTCCAAAACAATTGCATGGGCCTAAACACATTCTTTTGAAAACAGTTACAAAGAAACACTTGGAAATATACACTTGTGCATATAATGCTGTATTTTGTGAAACAATTTTGCAGGAATGGATATCTTCAACTAAAACATAAATTCAAAAACAAAGTCATATGGTATAATACTGTGAGTAAATAAAACAAAAAAGGAAAATAAATAAATTGATATGATGGAAATTTACAATGATTGCAAATCTACTGTATTCAAATTTTTATATACCTGCAACAAGTCTTGAAGGTTCACAATAATTAAATTCTGTCAAAGCCTTTATTCAAGGACAGTTTGCACCTTCAAAATACATTCTTTTTCATTTGCAGATCACATGATATATATGCACATATATAAAGTATCACTAAAATCTTTGAAAAAAAAAATATTAATGTTGCATACAATAAAGATACAGATTATAGCAACACTGAATAAAGATGCACACTTTGATAATGACAGGTATTCATTACAAAATTGGAAGCTGATTATGCACATGGTATGCCTGAAAACAAGCACCCTGACAAAGATGAACCATACACTTGTCACAGCCATAAGTAACATCTTTCCTCTTGCCTTCTTTTGCACACCATTTACACCGTCCACGGGGTCTATCCAACTTTATGCTCCGATGCTGACTTGAACCTGCTGCTGTAATTAGCTGCACTCCAGAATATCTTGGCTGCTTCCTGTTAGAAAATCTGCAATAAGACTCATGGCAATATCAATATGAAGATCACCGAGAGAATAATGCTGTCTTGGTTTCACCACACCAGGGGTCATCTTCCAAAGTAGGAACGTGTTGACCAGGGCCACCTCCAGTATGAAATTCATGAAATACTTCCAGTACTTTCTTGACTGTCGACCAATTGGACACTTCGAACGGTACTGCATGGCACGATCAACCCCATAGTAATTTTCCTGGTAAGCTGCAATAGCTGGTGGTCGTTATATTAGGATGACCTCCCCTCCAGGTACTCGACGATGTGTTGGTCCATCCCCAAGTGGATCAGATGTGGTTGAAACAATATGAACCTATAAATACATATATGATTTATCATATGGATGGATACATTTCTCAGTAAAATACATGCCAGTCAACAAACATTCACTTACTGGTTTGGCATCTTTCCATGCTGTTGCAACCAAATTGTCATGTTGCAGTTGTTCCGCATCACCACGACCACTAAAAGTTGGGTTCCTAAGTTCATCTGGAAAGCCTTTACGATTTGTGTTGATAGTACCACAGGCATAAATACCATTAACTTCAAGATTCTGAAGTAATGGAATTGATGTAAAGTACCTATGAAATAGTTTCAAAAATTTAATAAATATGCATTTCATTATAGCTAGCTGAGGTTAATTCCAGATGTCATTTCATATTTTCAAATTTTCATAAAACACTGTATGTAACTGATTCACATACATAAGCAAGTAAGTAAATATACATAGAGATAAAACATAAAAAACTATTTTGTTTAAAAATCATACCTATCAAAGAAAAGGTGGTGTCCTTTCCATTTAAGTGGCTTGGATAAATGTTTAACCACTCTTTCTCCGAGGTATTGCCCTTGCATCTCATCATGCCTGCCCAAGTAGATTTTATAATCATTGGTATATTCATTTGGTTCACACCTCATCCAGACCTACAAAATTTAAATGGTATTGCATTGTTCATAACAATGACAAAGTTCTAGAAATGTGTAAAAAATAGAATAAATTAAACAGTGTATAGATTAATATAATATGTTCTATTATTTATAACCTCTTTCCCCTGTTGCCTGCTTGGTGCTGTAATTAGAGCATCTGCTCTAGAGTTACAAAATAAAGAGTTGATCCTTATGTCGCGGGTTCGAATCCTACTGTGGGACATGGAGACCGGTCCTTCAGATGAGACTGATAAACTGAGGTCCTGTGTCGCAGTTGGTGCTGGCATGAAAAAGATCCCTAACTGCTCATTGACTCTGAGTGCCGAGTATAGGACAAAATTTGCAGCTCTCCACCAGCAAGTAGTGGGGTCTCCATATGAGTGAAAAATTTTTGAGAGGGACATTAAACAATGAACAAACAAAACCTCTTTCCCTCAAAAATGGGGGAAAAAAATTGTTGTCAACTCCTTTTTTCACTTAACTTTTTCATTACATCATCAAGTCAATATTTGTCCATTTATTTGTTTTTTTTCTACTAGTCATAACTACATGTATTTCACTATTTTGATACAATATCATAATTATTGGGCATATATTTCACATTAAGCATGTACATGTACCGGTATGCTGTAGTGTCTTTGAATTGACTTTTTGACTATAGCTAAGACCAAGGTCTTTCATGAGAAACAAGGTACACTGTATTTCATAAAGGTTCTAGTCATTTCTTTATTTTTTAAATATATTTTTTTATCCTCTTGAAATCTGGTTTTCTTTGATATAAAGTAATGGGTGGTGAAGGTTTTTTTTTTTAATTTTACGTAAATAAAATATTTTAAATACTGTAAAATTGAACTTTTGCAAAATTGAAAGAGCAAAATAATTTTTTTTTAAAGATTAGAAAAAATTACCTTCATTCCTCTTTTGATTGGTTTGCAAGGTGTATACTGCTTTGCAAAGTAATGCCCTTTGTAGCGTATCATCCCCTCGTCTATGCTCTGACACTGCCCTGGCTTCATGTACTTCTGAAAATTTCTCCAAGTCATCTCTATCAATGGGCGTATCTTGTGAAGCCTGTAAAACATTCAATACCAAATCTGTTTGTGGAACAAAAATCATATCTTTGTTTATAAAATATTAAAAATATAATGATGACAGTTTGACAATTTTGACATGTATCAAAATGAACTTTAAAAATCAACTACATTCTACAAATTTTTAGGTTTATTTACCAATCATACTCAGGAGACCCCGCGGGATGTTGAGTCGTATTGTCATTCAAATGTAGGTACTCGGTCAATCTCCGGAAACGGCTCCTACTTATCGTATCTTTGAATCCTTGATTTCCTATAATACATAGATTTTGAAATTCAAATTTTCTCAAACAAAAGACTATACTATAATAACAAAAACTGTACAATGTTTGCATATAAAACAAGATGTATTTGTGAAACACTATGTCCCTGATGTTAAAACAATAATGGAGTGTGACGTAGACTGAAGTGTTGTTTACTTACCCTTGACAGCTTGAGTTAGTTAAAATTGACAACAGACAGACAGACAAACAGACAGACAGGACAATAACAATATACCCCCAGGATCTTTCGATCCGGGGGCATAAAAATTATTTGATTATGAGATCTTATTACTTACATCACAGGCACCGGATTTTTTTTTATCAATAAGTCGCTCAATTAGAGAGATATCTAAAATTCTACCACCTATATAATAGTATATGTCTGTCTAGGCTAATATAATATACGAACGTTAATTATAATAAATGATAAATCTAATCATGCAGTAATACTGTTAAAAATAAAATACACTAATATATTTTAAAAATTGATCCACAATTTTTTTTTTCATAATTGTTTTATCTTATTGTTTACACAAAAAAACCACACGAAGAAGTTCCGATCATCACGCACCTGCTCAAGCCTGCTACATGATGCATGAATGTTTTTTTTTTAATTTGAATTCAAGAAGCTTAAAATTCATACTGTACCTAGGAACTTGTTTTGAGACCAGTACATGTCTACACTTGGAAGCTGGTTGGTACCCATAAGGATATATAGAGGCCAAAGTACGCCTTGATTTCTAGGGCAGATGTGTCGAACCAGTCTACGTCACGGCGACCCCTCTTCTCAAACTCCTGAGCAGCATACCTGTTTGTTTCAATGGACACTTTCTCAAAAAAATCCTCCGACACCATCAAGCAGAAATAGCTTAAAATACTATCAGTCGGCGACAAATCATGACTTGGACCCGTTTCTTCTGAGAAGGGTGCAATCGTCACAGGATGCAAATCACTCGACCAAAAATGGGGACCTTCTGAATCGCTGATCTGACTGGAGAAAGTCTCTAGGGATGACTGTGAGTTCGGATCCTCATCGTCCGTATCAGATGAAAAGGAATCCAAAGGATCATCAATGTTAATGTCTGAACCAGCAGAACTACTATGTGAATCGTCAGTTGATAAATCACTTTCGCTGTCGCTATCACGGGAAGCCATGTTAATTTTCCGCGCTGTTTACATAGTTGCTATACAACCAACATATGACGTAAATTTTATAATTTTAGAAACAAAACCTTGCTGAACTTGTCGGAAATCCTTTTAAATCTATTTTTGGTTATTTTAAATTTAATTATAAATATTTGAAACATTTCTTTTATAACGCTTTGTCAAAGCGAATAAGAACGCGACATTCTCTGTCTTCTAAGTTATAATTAATATTTCTTGTTGACGTTACAATTTTTTTTTTTTTTGGAACGATGGGAACAACCGCTTTTCATTCGCGGATATCTTTTTTAGTTTTATATATACAAGAATATGTTCAAGACAAAAATTGTAGTAAAAATCTTCCTTGTTTTAAATATAGTAATTTCATTTGGAAAATTTGCTCATAAGATTAAGATTTGTTTATTATAAACCAGCCGAAATTCGGCATAATTAATGAATTTTGACTGCTATTTTGCAGGTAAATGCGTATTTCAATCGCATTTTTTAATATTTAAACGACCTTACACAAAAAAAATTTCTTCACAAAGAAAATTCGAAATTTTCTCTAGTTTTCAAACATATCAATATTTTTATTGTATTCTATGTCGTTACATCACACGAGCGGTTTTCCCTCTGCGAGCATTGAAATGCGTCAAAAGGCGCACTTGGCCGTTAAGGGGTTAAATGACACATATATAGAATTATCATAGATCAAATAGAATTTGTACGAAGAGATAAAATGTCCTTTACATACTTAAGTTTAAAATACTCAAGTACTCTTTGACATGACATTGACTTCCAACAGCCGCATTCAGTTTACTTTTCTAATAGTCACATGTACAAGCAAATAAAGACTGAGGTTATATTAAAAATTGAATTTTAAAGTGTCGAAATGAAAAGCCTTTTAAAATACAAAATGAGATGTATTTATCATCGGTTAATACGGGGGAAAAGACTAAGATTATGAACAAAGTCCAATTCGTAAGTCTACAGTACCTGTTACTGGCGAGCTCATTATCGTTGTATTGTCTGCACTGAGATTGAGGAGAAATTGTTTGGTCTGAGAGGTATATGCTAGATCACCGCATACTGCAATAAAACGAAAAATCGTAATAGATTTACACGGTATGAAGCAGGTTAAACAAGATGTGTTTGTGAAACACTATGCGCCCGGTGGCAACAAAGTTCTAAAAAGCAATTTTTAGCAAATAGGTCACAGTCAAGGTCACACGATCATTGTCCTTGGTGTCATTTGAAAGCACTTAATTAGTGGAGTATGCATACCAAATGTAAAGTCTCTATCTCCTGTGGTTCAAAAGTTATGGTAAAAGTTCGAAAAAGGTATTTTTAGCATATAATTTACAGTCAAGGTCAAAAGGTCATTGACCTTGTTGATATTTGAAGGAAATTAATTAGTGGAGTACACATACCAAATATGAAGTCTCTAGTTCCTATGATTCAAAAGTTATGGCGAAAGTTCAAAAAAGCTATTTTAGCATATAGGTCACCCGTCAAGGTCACAAGGTCATTGAACTTGGTGTCAGTTGAAAGTGCTTAATTAGTGGAGTATGCATATCAAATATGAAGTCTCTATCTCTCGCGGTTCAAAAGTTATGGCTAAGGTTAAAGTTGACAACAGACAGACAAACAGATAAACAGACGAACAGATAAACAGACAAACAGGACAAAAACAATATACGCCCCGAATAAATTCGGGCGCATAAAAATAACTAAACACAGCAAAAATACTACTAAAAAATAAAAAAAAATATGTATTTTTCCCCAATTGACCCCTTCCATTACCAAAATTTCTAAAATTCAAGAAATGTCATTTCTTTTTATGAAAAGATTTTATTGATTTGAATTCTCACCTTTTTCTCTTTTTGAGGAGATCCACATTATATATTTGCAGCAAGAGCAGGAATTTTTTGTGCACACGCACTCATCATCAAAGAGGTTGCCCTCAAACAACGCTTTTAAAAGACGCCCCTCTTTTACAAGATCGACTTCATATCAAATAAAGATAGAAATAGATGCTGATGATGATGGTGATGATTATAATTATACATATAATTATGGGAAATACTACAATGGTTGGTCTACAATTTACATAATGATGAATGCTATATATATATATATATATATATATATATATATATATATATATATATATATATATATATATATATATATATATATATATATATATATATATATATATATATATATACGAGTATGAACAAATAAAGAAATTGCTACAAAATCATAATTAGCTGAAAGTTCCAACCAACTTAAATATTCTTCATGAATCTTACCATCTGCTTCTACTTGTCCAGAAGAACAAAGTAATGCAAAAACGAGCAACAAGACCACTTTCATTTTCCTGACTTTGTTGAGTAGAGGTACAGCAACCCGCTAGTGACCAGGTAGTTATAGCCTCGTCTATATCTTAACGATTTGCGTCGATTTTATATTGTTACAGGTAATATTTCTCTCTTCTGTTTGCTTTTGAATAAAGCAATCTCCCTTACCAAAAACCACTAGTTGAGACTTTTACATTGTACAAAACGAATGATGCGAATAAAAGTTTCAGGTATTATTTTTTTTATCAACAAAAGAAAGTAAAAAGTGGTCGATTTTCTCTCTTTAATGAGGAAGTTTTTATAGGAGTGACATTCTCAATGTCATGAAAAACAACATTCTTAGGGAATTAAATGCCCTTAACAGTGTATTTTGTACATTAATAATTTATATATACATTTAATTGAATACCTTCATTTCTTTATTTTGATTAACTTCCCCGATATAAGCAGGCCTATTTTTGCATGCACATGAAGAAGAATTTGTCCAAAATCTTATACGTGAAAAAAGGAAAACACTTGCTGTGGCCTTCAACTCGATACATGTATTTAGATATATCGACGACATACTGGGTATTGTCAATTTAATTAACAATTGTTGTTTCTGTTCCTATGTCGATACAATGGGCTTGAAATAAAAGTTTCATAATCTGACATATCTGTTTCATATTTGGATATTTTACATGAAAAGACGTTGATAGTAATCTAACAAGCAAGATTTATGAAAAACGAGATGACTTCAACTTTTCTTTAAGTCAACTGCCCTTACCTATGCAGCAATATACCTTTATTACCTGCAAAAGGGTTTATATCGTTTTCATATATTTCCCCAATTATAGATTTATTTCCAAGAAATCAGGGGATTTAAAAAAAGATTTTTAAATCATGTCGTATGAATTAAAGGAATGGATTAAAATTATATACAGTATAACCTGGGTTGGAGCATTTTACGCTTTATAAAGCGCGAAGTGGCTAAAACGTTTTTTTTTTTTTTTTTTTTTTTTTTTTTTTTTTTTTTTTTAGAAAGGGACAAATTATTCCAGTCAGTATAATTTGAGTAGCTATTAAATTCATTCCTTAAAATTTTATTTTCCATCATTAACTGTAAAAATAAGACGATGCCTCCTTCAAAATCGACATCAAATTGTACAATCATATATTAAATTAATTGATATGTTTTTGACGTAAGTCAATGTGACGTAGGCATTACGCAACACAGGTTAATATGCTACTCAAACTAATTTTCATTCTGTCAAATGATACGCTACAACAAAAATGAAATTATTCATTATATTAAAAAAATTTAATCATTTGAATAAAATAATTGTGTCAGGAAATATTAGCATAATAAAACATTTCTCTCTCGATACACAATCCATGTTAAACAAATAAGAAAGTAACCGGTATGTAAATGATGAATAACAAACTTTCCCACCTGAGACTTCCTTGCTGTAAACGACTTTTCCACCCCATGTCACCGTCAAAAGGACTCCTATTTCATTCTATTAATACTTCATCTGGATTAAATAAAGATAGAATGTAAAGAATGCGTAAAATTGTTTTAAAATTGTACAAAGACATGTGAATTGATATTAGCTTCTACAACTAAGAAAATATTTAGGTTTGTTTTATTTTTAGTTTTTTTTCTAGAAATGTTGTTAAAAAGTGTAAAATTCATAGAAAAAAAACAGAATTTAATGCTTAACAGTGAGTGGTTTGTCTGCCACCTTTTTTGCTGATTGTTATTTTTTAGATTCTGGATTATTTATTTGGATTTTCTTGATGTAATATGTTACACTGGGGAGATCAACTAATGTTTTGTACAAATTCACACATTTTTTTTCAAGAGAGATGTCCCCTTTATCTGATGTATCTTTTGATTATCTTTCGTCATTTATACATATATCAAACTTAATTTGTGTTTGTGTTACTTTAAAATGGATGTGATATGGTCTACATCAAGTTATGTGTGTGTGCAAAAAACTAGCTTCAGTGAACTTGTAAAATTAGTTAAATTACACTGGAGAACATAAAACAAAACTTGCACTACTTTCTCCTGTACAAGCAACATCTTCACGTGCATTATATGTATAATGTATAGGATAATAATCACACTTACCGTGTACATAAGAAAAATAGAACATGAATAGCATTCTGGCTAGTTTCTGTTTTATATTATTGAATTAACATTAGATTAAGCATTTAATAAATAAGTCATTTCTTTCCTATTGGACAAGGTCGGTCTCAATGTGTGAAAAAATGATTGACAATTATTACAACAACACGCATCACTCAGGCACAACATTTAAGGACACGATGTGAACAATTTTATTGTCAAGCATCAGTTATTAAAATCTACGAAAAAGGCATCAAATTAAGTCTTCAGCTTTGATATGTAACTACTAGCAGGTCTAACTTTGCCCAGTATCTCCAAGTATAATCTGTCTGAAAAGGCAAATCCATGAGGAAACAATATAAAACGGCATTTAAAATAACAACCATTTTGAACAGGTAGCTTATTTTTGGTATTGAACAATTGAGGACGATATCTTCCTGACTAAATGTGATTTTCCAAAATAAAAAAAAATGATGACCTTTTTATAGATATGTTAACCAAAGTCAGCTTAATGCTTCTTTTAAAGAGACAACAAACGAAAATGCTTAATTTCTTAATGTATACAGGGAAATATTCGCCCCCGTTTTATTTTCGCCCCTTTCCCTCTACCCTCATTTTGGCGAATTTAAAACGGGGCGAATTCAAAGAATACAGTATAATTTCTTAAACAAAATGATGACTGGGCGAATTTAAAACGGGGCGAAATTGTTTGCAAATGTGAAAAGGCGAAAATAACACGGGGCGAAAATAACCCAGTATACAGTATCATTAAAGGATATGGAGATAACGAACAGTATTCAATACCAAAGTCCATAAAGCAATACAAAAATTGGAGCAGAGCAAACACGGAGCTCTAAAACATCAGAGGTGGGATCAGGTGCCACGGAGGAGTGAAAATCCCTTGCCCCTGTTAGAATACTTAGTATACAATAGCTTGATAACTACATGCATATTTAGTTCATATATTGTCGTCTACAAACATTAAGAATTTTTCAATATGACATTGTACAAATTCAAATTGAAAAAAAATGTATAGGGCAAGTTGATCCAGACTCTAACGCACACTTAATGTAGATATTTTCAGGCTGTAAAGTGGTGTTAGAACATATTGTACATATGTACATATAAAGTTCTTACTGGAAAAAAAAAGATTTTATCCTTTTTTTTTTTGCTTTTTGATTTTTTTTTTTTTGGAAAGTTATATATATATATGTATATATATATATATATATATATATATATATATATATATATATATATATATATATATATATATATATATATATATATATATATATATATATATATATATATGTAAGACTCCAAAGTGCGATGGTGACGCCAAAGCCCGATGGTCTGCGCCAAACTCCGATGGTTTGTTATCGTCACGGACGCCAAAGTCCGATGGTCACGCCAAAGTCCGATGGCTCGTTTCCTATGAGACACGTTGCGCTAAAGTGCGATGGTCTGACACGCCAAAGTCCGATGGTTCGAAGAAACAATCGACGTTTATGACGTCACAATAATTCGACGTCAATCCTTGACGCGCTTTTCATGCATTCAAATGCCATCATTTCCGAATTTATTCTTGCATACGCTTTTATTCATTTTGCGTATTGCTGCCATGTTTCAGAGATATTGGGATTAATCCTCGCACACCACACAACTGATTAGGATCAGTCCTTTTAAATTGCTTTGATATAGGGTTAGTTCTCACACACTAGTCAAGTCATTAGGGTTTAGTATCGCACCCACCAAAGATATCTAGATATCTATAAAGCTGTTAGTCCTACTCACTTTTCTACCGATTAGGGTTAGTTTTGCAAATATTCGAGAGATAATGATTAATTTTCGCATAATGAAGAATGTAAATACTTATTTAAAACCTTGGCATGGTGTGGCTTTGTAGTTTGGCGCATTAGTACTATGACGTCATATACGTTAATTGTTTCTCCGCACCATCGGACTTTGGCGTGTCAGACCATCGGGGATTGGCGCAGACCATCGGACTTTGGCGTGACAATCGGACTTTGGAGTCCCATCGCACTTTGGAGTCCTACATATATATAACTTGATTTTTTTTAAAATTTAAACAAACCAGCTTGAGTATAAAATTATCTAAGAGGACAGACAAATGAATCATAAACTTAGTGATTGTTTTTTTTACAATTCAACTCAAAGCAACGTTCTTTGTTCAATTGTTTAAAAGTGCTTTTTAAAACATGACTCTTAACATATATAATAATTAACATTAAGAGTGATTTCCTGTTTGTTCTTAACATATATAATGATTAACATTAAGAGTGATTTCCTGTTTGTTTGTTAAACTCCCTTTTAAGAATGTTTCACTAAATTAAATTTTAAGACACAAGCACTTGCCGGGTAGAGCTGTAAATTTTAGACCTACATGTATACTCAGCTGCACTCAGGGACATTTAAGTCAAATGCTGACTAACGTTTTTCATTCTAATTGCCAGTCCATTATTCATACACTGAATTGAAGACGGATTTTTCAGTTATTTCCCGATTATGCCAATGAGAACACGGCTAGTGTGACCGTTCGGCAAGGGATGCTCACTCCTCTTTTGCACCTGATCACATCTCTGATGTTTTGGGGGTCCGTGTTTGCTCCGCTCCAATTTTTATGTACGGTTTAATGGATTTTTGATCTTGAATATACTGTTTGTTTTTTTCTATATGTTTCATACCTCACATAGTTTTGGAGCTGTTGAGAAACTAAATTTAAGATATCTTGATCTTTTGGTAAAACCTTAAACACACTGCATGGGTCAGAAGGCGTCTTACCTAAAAATTGATTGATATTCATGTTGACAATTTTTTTTCTATAAATAATATTATTATTCTCGCGGAGTAAGGAGTTAAACTTACGTCGTCATACCCAGAATGCGGGTATCCAATTAAAAATTTCTATCAAAAGAAAAAAATGTTACAAGTATCTCTTTAAAATTTCATGCTCAAGGGATGTCAGTGCTCCCCTCTTTTTAATTTTTTAACTTTAAAGATAAAACATTATGTTTTTAAAATTCTTAGCTGCGTTCATCACATCTTGATAGTGATTAGCTAAATGATCAATATTTACACTGCAAATGAAGACTGATATCCTGCATTTCATAATACAACCTTGATAAAGGTAGGGTACGTGGGATAATAGTGAACATGCCTCTAAAACTCTACTATGATCTGGGATCCCAGCCATCCAGGGCTGTGTACATGTTTTTAAAAATCAACAATATTCCTTTTGAAGAAGTGTTTGTTTCCATTGGAGCAGGTGAGAGCTGTTTAATTAAGTACATTATACAAATTAAAGTATTTCCATTTACTTGTCTGGTCGACCTATATTTTCACCCCTCAGTTAAATCTACAATGGGTAGTTTGTGAATTAAATAAGCTATTAATAAATAGCGCAAGTATTTCAATATTTAACTTAAAGGTATGTATCAAATGCAAAAATGATTTGCACATCTGTGATTTTTATCTTATTAGTAAATATCGTAAAATTATAACGCTTTAATTTATGGAGATTTGAGTCAATGATTTCAAATGTCGAACATCTCTCTTTGTGTCGTCTTCAGAGCAAAGCGAAACTTTAGAATCATTTTAAACGGAATCTGCCTGTCTGTCCGTCTGGCACACCCGATGGCCAAACAAATGTAGGAATTTCATATTTTGCCTATTTGAAATGAAATTAATGTCTACATAGTAAAATATAAAAAAAATATTCTAAGACTTAATAGGCATGCTATGGTCAAATGGGTTTCTTATTCTTTGTTTTAATGCTAGTACATGTAGTAAATAAATATCTGACCACCTTTACATTTACTTGATTTTTAATGATGCTGAATGATTTTATCAGTCTAATCTAAATACGATATATAAACAGTGGAATGAAAGAAGAAACATATCTTTGTAGGTGAACACAGACAAGAAGAATTCACGAAAATTAATCCTTTCCAGAGAGTCCCCGTCATTGATGATAATGGATTTATTCTAACAGAAAGGTACTATATTACATAATCAAATCACTATTAAAAATATAGACAATTTTGTATTTGAACATAAGATCTTTCTGATATGTAATACATTGTATATTAACATCATACAAACAAGGTAATGTATCCAGCATATAAATATATATAAGAAGGCTAGAAAAACCTATATAAACTTCCAAATAGGAATATCCTTTAAGTATTTCCAATACTTACATATACGTATAACTTAAAAATTTTGTTTGTTGATAATTTCTACCAAATGAAAACTCTTTTAAACTTATTTGTTTCCATGTAGTGTAGCTATACTGAAGTATCTAGCGAAGAAGTACAATGCACCCAGTCATTGGTACCCAGAAAATGATGTGGCAACAGTTGCCAGGATTGACGAGTACATGAACTGGCAACATACGAACACAAGAAACATGTGTGCCATGCTCTTTCAAAACTTGGTAAGAATTGTATTAAAATATAATCTAAGAATTGTATTAAAATGTAATCTAAATAATATACATTTTAAAAAAAACATGCATTAATATTATTTTCTGCAATTTAATTTTTTACAGCTTTTGATTCCAAGAATGAGACGCAAGCCTATCGATTGGGATAAGGTTAAATTTTATCGTAAGAAAGTGGTCGAGGTGGTCAAGCTTTTGGATGAGTATTTTCTTCGAGACCATTTATTTCTCTGTGGAAATGAAATCGCGTTGGCGGATCTTCTTGGCGTTTGTGAGGTGGTGCAGCTCTACCCAGTATGTGAGGAAGGATTATATGAAAGCAACCCGAAAGTCAAAGCATGGATTGAGCGTGTCAAACAAAGACTGGGGTCCGTGTATGATGAGGCTCACGAGGTTATATTTGGGATGAGGGGCATGTTCGACAACAATGTGAACTCCAAGATGTGATTTGATAAGCTGTATACTCAATGTTAAATTAAAATTGAAAAATAAATAGATGTACTAATTTTCTTTTCCCCTTAATCTAGAATTATCTTTAGAAGTAACCATTAATTATCTTCAAAACCATTTCTTATTGTGAAATTCAAAATATTTTTATATCACTTTGTTGGGTTCCTTAGTAATATTCCAGGGTATCATGTTGAACTCTATCTCTCTCTTTTAAAGATACATGTAAGAAGTCCTAAAACTCAGAGAGAATGGTGGGATTTTCAGTCTCACCAACTATCCCACCTTTCTCCCATGGGAGAAAAACTGCCAGATGGTATTTTTTTCTCCCAGTGGGATTTTTTCTTCTCTGAATTTGTACAAATGGGATAATTCGACGGATATTGACAATGAATAATTTTCTCCAATACATTGTTCAACGTGGAATATATCCTATAGATTATGATGAGTGATTTGTCATTGACATCATTTATTGGCTATATTCCATGTTTCACAATGTATGGTATTTTTTTTGAACAAATATCCCAGTTTTTCTCCCATGTGATAATTTTTTTCATTCTATGAATATATACAAATGGGATAATTCAACGGATATTGACAGCATGTGAATATTTTCTCCAATCAGAAATTGTTCAACGTGTCGGGAGTTAAATATATCCTTTTGAATAAACTTTTGAATACCGTGATGTTGTCTTGGCATCATTTATTGGATATACATTTATAAGTGAAATGAAAATTGCAAATGAGAATAGAATTTTTAAGGATTTTTTAAAAAATATTTTGTGCATTATTGGCAGTTGCCATAGACGGATGTTTGCTGACATCGTTTAATATCATTTTAAAAACTTGAAATGAGAATTAAACCGCTCTTCGTGTTATAGAAAACGAAAAAAATTACGATTGCTTGATCTTTAATAAACCTTTGTGTGTGTATTTTTGATTTTTGATAATAGCTACTTTAAGGTTGTTAAGCATTTTAAAATTGTAAAATTACTTCTTAAATCGTATATTAAAAATGAGGAAAAAATACCACTGGTTTTTGGTGTAGAAAATGAAGAAAAACAGAACCTTCATGGACGTTTATTAAAGGTGTGACCGCCTTTTTTGAGGCTCTGTTTTAAGTGTTGTCCCCCTAAAATTGAAAGCGCAATTGTCGGCTGGCGTATTCTTGACATGTTGAAATCGGAACATCATATGTAAAGAATATATGAGTAAAAAATGAAGATAAACAATACCCAGGCTTTTCTTGAGAAAAAAAATGGAGAAAAGGGCAGCATTTGAAGAATTACGTGTTAATTTGACATTTGAGATGATTCTATAACGTGACGTGACAACAAATCCATTTTCAGAAATCTTGTGACCTTATTGGTAACAGTGAAATTTTCAGTATTGTTACATTATAACTCTATTTTATAAATATGCCTATTGTTTGCTTTTGTCAAATCATGATAAAATCTTAGAAAGAAATTCCACGAACTTTTGGATCAACCCTCGTATTTTGCACATGTATTCATTACAAGATCTTCTCCTGAGTACCATTAATTTTGGTCCTTTGACAAATTTGGTACACTTTTAAAATACCATATGCTTGACTTAACCTTTGAATGGTCGGTGTTTGGGATATCATATTTATCAGGTACATCCATTGACACAAGTCCTTTCTTTGAGTAACAACATTTTTGATCCCTTGTCCCTACTGTATGGTTTGCTTTTGTAGAAACTTTAACCCTTATCATAAGATGTCAAAAGGATCTTCAGTGTTTCAAAAATGCATCTTCTCTTTTTTTACGAAATTTTCAGCAAGACTATTCTCCCAGAAATAATAAGATGCATAGTAGCTACATCTGTTACTCACTGAATAAATACTAGACACTACGGTATGACTATGATATCTAGTTACTAGTGTTTGAGGAATTGTACTTAACTTTGCTCTGTGCTCTGATGTAACATTTTTAAAAACCATCAGGGGAACTAGAAAACGTGTATATAGTTATTATTCTGAGACTTCAGTCATGATTTCTCTTATTTCAGACTGGGTTATTGTAACTTGTACCTTGCAAAATGGAATTACTAAATTAACTACGCTAAATGTATATCTTCAAACACTTGAACACTCTATGAAAAGAAGCATTTTAGGTAGAAAAAAATACAGTGAAGACAATCGATTTAAAAACATGCAAATTTTTTAATATTATGAAACAACAACAACAACAAAAAAACTTTTGGCACATGATTGTAAAAAAGAATTAAAAAAAAACATCCTTAAAATCAACACTGTTATCATAATGACATGTGTGTTCTTAAAAAAATATGTTAATTCTTATATCAAATGTACTCAAAAAATATTTTTATGAAATTAAAAGTCATTTCAAAATAATCATCACAGAAATGTCACTGAAAGACTCTGGTTGCAGACAATAGGATAGTGTTTCAAAACTGAATATCCAAATTCTCCACGAATATTCAGAATTCCAAACTGAATGTTCAAACTCTGTATGAATATTCAGAAGTCCAAAATTAGAAGAAAGGCACAGGCGCCACAAAGCAGTGAGAGCCAGAAGTGATAAGAATCTCTGGTCCATAGAAACTGTCTGCTTCCAACAGAGTAAAACTGTCAGGTGACAAGTCTTCAACTAACAAGTCTGTATTGACCACAGGCCTATAGTCCTCTGGGAGTGTCTGTAAGTTTAACATATTCCATAAATATTCAGTTTGCTATATGTTCTTGAAAATTGTAAAAGAGAAATACAATAGGCAAAATTTATGCCAAACATCATTGACAGTTTTGCATGTATGCACATTTGAACTTAAGGTGTGTCAGGCCAACCCTATTATTCGCAATGTTCTCTCGACTACATGTAAATGTGTGAGAAAAATGAGAATACCTTTCTAATAGACATTGGCTGTTGTTTGGACCCAGATTTCATTTGGCTACATTTCTCAGTGACTTTCTGGACAGTGTTACCAGACAAAGAGTTATGCTGAAATATATACATATTTTTACACTTTCATTCAAGTTTCTTGAAATATTATACATTGTTTCATGTCATATTATGTTTTCAGCATTGCTGATACTAAGTTAAATATTTACCATTTGTTCCAGTGCAGACTGTTTTGATGGCACTGTAGTTCTTGATACAACACTTTGAGGCTCCTTGTGTTTAAGGTTTGATGGCACAGTGTCCATTGTCTTTATATCAGCATTAGTAGTATGTTCATGAGTAGAGTCAGTGCTGTCATTATTTTTACCAGCAGTGGCCATTTGTTTTGGTGAAGAATCAACACTTTCTTTCTTATCATCAGTAGATTCTACCTGACCCTGAAAGTATCAACCACATGCTTATTAAAAATTCTGAGTTATCTTTTTTTTCCCTTTAACCAGTATTAATTATTTGCATTGTGTTAGCTAGCTTTTTATTACACCTACCTGTTTTTGCCTGTTCTTACATAATTCTGCCTGGAGGATATTCCACTTGTCTGTTTGAACTTTTGGTGTAACAACAATGGACTCCATTCTATAAAATAACCGTAAATCTGGAAATTTTTATGTCAACATATGGGTCAAAATGCTATTGATTAATTTTTACGTTTCAAAATTTTGGACCACTCTGTTTACATTTCCTTATTGTTGAATTATTTTTAAGAAAAATATTTTTGCAACTGCAGTGAACTCGCAAATTTGCTAAAAAATTATCTACAGCAAAAATTTCCAGATTTACGGTATTCACAAATCCATGCCATTGTTCTTGTGGTAGAATCAGGCAAATTCTAATCAATTACAATGAATATTTAGCATTCTTATGAATTACCTTGCCACCTTTTTCAGTGACAGAACTTGAGGCAGATTTCGGACTCTGAGTCTGATGCAATGTTGCTTCCATTTGCTTCCCTGTGGTCTGCAGCACTGAACTCACAAACATTTTATTTTTACTCCCTTTAGTCCTTGGGCTGTTGGGAGTGATATTTGTAGTTGTCTTTTTCTTTGACTTTTTAGTCTTGGCCTTTGTTTTTGCCTCCATTGGGACAACAAATGTAGGTAGACTCTGTGGTCTCAGACTCCATGATTCCTGATTCAAAAAATGATATGTATTTTTTTTTGTTTAAAATGGTTCTGAATTTCATAATGAAGAATTTAACGGGAAAGAAAATAAATAAAATATAAAAAACAACTTACAAGATGACCAGCAGAAGACCTCTGGGCAAAATCTGCTGATTGTCCAATTGTTGCAGTTTTTGTCACATTACATGTAGGTGAGGGTGTCATCGCAGGTGAGTATGCACCATTGTAGAAGCAGTTACTACTGACGCCATGGACCATTTGAGTTGGTTGATGAACGGTCTGGTTATATACACCAGTAACTGGCACACTGATATTCTTGGTAGGAACTTGCAGTCGTGTTCTGTTAAACCATTCGTTTGTCACAATAGTTGGAGTATAGCCTTGAACCTCACTTTTTCTAGGTAATGTCTGTTCATAAATATAACAAATTAAAAATTAATCCTTAATTTATCATTTAGTATTTGAATTTTTTAACTTGATGGTGTGTTCTAATGTAGATTGATTGATTGTATATTGTTTAACGTCCCTCTCGAGAATTTTTCACTCATATGGAGACGTCACCGTATGCCGGTGAAGGGCTTCAAATTTTGACCTGTACTCGGCACTCAGGGCCATTGAGCAGTGAGTTGGATCTTTATAAGAATTTTGCCAACGCCTGCCGCTGACACGGGACCTCGGTTTAAGATTAAGGTCTCAGTTCATTTGCAAAGACTGGCCGCAACTTTCACTTCAAAGTGCCGAGCGCATGGCGAAGGAACAGTTGCTACCCATTTTAACGACTAGGTCAGTCGCGGCCGAGGTACGAACTCACGACCTCCCGATCACGGAGCGAGCGCTCTACCGACTGAGCTACCGTGAACGGTTTCTAATGTAGAAGAGAGTGCATTAGTATGTATGTATAGATATAAGCGTATACATTGTATGTGCTTTCAGTTTAAAGGAGTAGTGATTTGAAATATCATTGCAAAAGGTAATAAAAAATACTAAATTTGTTTGAAGAAATGAATTTCAGGCCTTGACTTTTGTGCATTGGAACCAATAAATTAGTAGAAACCTTGTTTTGATAAGTCACAGTAAGTTTTGATATAAAATCCAATATATCTGGAAACCATTGATGGAGTGTTTTACTTTTAATCTCAGAATCAATAGGGTATTCCTTGAGACAAAGATACCCCGGTAGTTGTTTTCATTCCCCTTTTTAAGAATATTTCCTATTATTTCAAGATCAAATATGTAGATTCTCTTGTTTATACAATTCTTTAAAATAAGATACAAGTACCAGTACTCACAAGTTCATTTGCAGAGACTGGCTCTTGTAGCTCTGCCTGTGTCAAAGTCGGGTTAAGGACATAACCAGCAAAAGTATTCTGAGCTGAGGGATGAATGTGTCCCTGGCTGTTTATGGCTAACTGTTGTACACTGTATTCTGTTGGCTTTTGCAGTATGGTTTCCTGAGTTGGTTGCTGGATGGACACCCATGGTAGGGTCTGTCCAGATCTCAGCTCATTCAAGGTCAATTGTGGCTGTACATTTGCAGGTTCAGTCTACAGAGGAAAAAAATTCATCTTTATATAACTGATTCTTCAAACTAAAAAATTTTTGAAAAGTTATTGCTACCCCATCTGACCTATTTTTTAGTTCCCTACCGGTGAAACCGGCCCCATCTGGGGGGGGGGGGCATGCTTTTCCTCTGCGTCTGTCCATCCGTCCGTCTGTCTGTCCCGCTGTCAGTCTTTCCCACTTGGGTTTTCGCACTTTTTTTCTAAACGCATGCAGATATTGAGCTGATTTTTGGTATGTGAGTGTATCTTGATGTGTTTGAATGTCGTTTTGCTTTATTGACTTTTGAAGGAATTGTGGTATTTTTAATTTTTCATAATATGGTTTAAGATCGGGTTCGTTCTGTACTAAATTAATGATTCAAACGAGATTGTCATGTTAAAATTATTGATTTGAAACTTGCTGGTTTATAGTGACAAACTAAATATAATATTCTATCGTTAAATTTATTTTTATGTTAAAGGCATGCTAAAAATTTTAATATCAAGTATTTTTACCAGGGTCATAACTTTTGCACCAGAACACAAATGGTTAATGCTTTAAAATAAATATTTTTTTCTGAATGCTGGATAGATAATTGTTATTTAAACCATGTAAAATGAGCTGTTTTGACCGAACCACGTATGTATGTATAATGACATTCACAGATATCTCTCTTTGCAAAACAGATTAAGTTATTAATTTTCAAGACATGATAAACAAGCGATTACCGAAATGTCCACATTTTTTATGAAAAGGGTTTTATAAAATGACATCATAAAGAACAAAGGGAATCCGGTATAGGAGTATAATAGGACATGTATTGCGTGTGCAATACTCTCAGAACGCTTGTTTAGCATGCTTTCAGAAACACATTTTTATTGGCCTTGCACAGAATCAGATGGGCAATGGCCATTACTATATAATCTTTCTTCAACTTATCTCGTTCGGGGAAAATAAACTGAGACAAAAACGTAAAAAAAAAACAGAAAATATTGCATTAGTGACAGTCTTGGCATCGTTTACACACCTGTAGTTTTACCCTTGTCCCAGGTAGAGAGGGATACACAGTACAATTGGTGACATTAGGGTTCCGAGGCTCAGTGCTGGTGCCTGAGCGACCATTAGAAAGAACCGTGGAGGATATGAATTGTTGTATTTGTTCATTGCTCAACAGAGGTTTTGCCACCTGTAAAAGAGTGCATAAATAAATACATGAATACATACATGTAAATCTAAACAAATTTGCCTTTATTACAGATATTCGATGTTGATAAATGTACATGTGAAAAATAAAACTGGCTAATATATAGGATGTGATTTACATGTACTAGGAGATTTGGGCATATTAGATTTGTTTGAGTCAGAAGTTATCTTTCTTTTTTTAAATTAACATTCAGTTTATGTTATTTATCACATATAATGTTATACAAACCAGAAGTCTCTGTCGAGACTGTAGCTTTACTGGTTTGTACTTATCAAAAACCATTGCACTATTTTATGTATCTTTGTGAAGTCTACTTGTGTGCCAACTTATTTTGAAATCAAACTAAAACTGTAGAAGGAGTAGCGTTTTAAAGGAATTTCACAGAAAATTCTATTTTTAGTAACCATGGTAACACTGTTCATCGAAATCAAAAACCTATGCATTATTCTATGTATCTTAGTGTAGTTTACTTGTGTGCCAAGTTATATTGAAATCAGACCAAAACTGTAGAAGGAGTAGTGTTTTAAAGGAATTTCACAGAAAATTCTAATTTTAGTAACCACGGTAACATCGTTCATCAAAATCAAAAACCGATGCACTATTCTATGTATCTTAGTGTAGTCTATTGTGTGCCAAGTTATATTGAAATCATTCACAGAATCTCTCTGTAGAAGGAGTAGCGTTTTAAAGGAATTTCACAGAAAATTCTATTTTTAGTAACCATGGCAACACCGTTCATCGAAATCAAAAACCGATGCACTAATTCTATGTATCTTAGTGTAGTCTTCTTGTGTGTTAAAAGTAATATTGAAATCAGACAAAAACAAAACTGTAGAAGGAGTAGCGTTTACACAAGGAATTTCACAGAAAATTCTATTTTTAGTAACCATGGCAACATCGTTCATCGAAATTAAAAACCGTGCACTATTTGTTGTATGTTCATTGTAGTTTTCTACTTGTGTGCATAAATAAATATTGATATATACATGTAAATCTAAACAAAATTTGCCTTTATTACATTTATTTGATGTTGATAAATGTGCATGTGAAAACTAAAACTGGCTAAGATGTAATTTACATGTACTAGGAGATTTGGGCATATTAGATTTGTTTGAGTCAGAAGTTATCTTTCTTTTTTAAATTAACATTCAGTTTATGTTATTTATCACATATAATGTTAATTAAAAAATATCACTAACTCCCTTTGTGACCACTCTGCCAGCTGTACGAGAGGGTCCAATGTTTTGATATACTGCTTGATTGGTGGCTTGAATAAAATACTTTCTGGGTTGTTCAACCTGTTGTATAAAATATTATGTACATATAACAAAAGAATAAGGGTCCAAATCAAATGTAAAATCGAAATAATGTGGAAAATATTCTGCTTATAAATATAAAGGATGAGGGAAAAGAAAAAGATCGGATCGAAAGGCATCAGGAACAAGAGGCCTATGGGACACATCGCTCACCTGAGCACTTTGGCTGGGAAAGAAGCAGAAACCAATTTATTATTGAAAAGTTTAAACCAAAAAGTGGTCCAAACCAATCCTTTAAGGGGAGAGGGTATGAACTGAACAAACTTGAATCTACACTAACTAAGGATGCTTGCATATTTCTTTCGCTACCTGTGGCTTTAATGGCAGACCTTTGCATTTAAACTAACATTGCCCCCACCCCACCCCCCACCCCCAACTAAAATCCGACCAATAAAGGTTTTACTGTCGTTGAGATATTTTTCCTATACCTACCTTAGTAAAACTTTGTGCCCCCCCCCCCCCCCCCCATCCATAGGGGTCGTGATTTGAACTAATTTGAATCTACGCAACCTGAGGATGCTTCCATAATTATCCATGTAAATATGATTAATCGTGGATTTTCTATTCTTAAGAAGAAGATTTTTATTTTTAAAGAATTTTCTTAAACTTTTTAAACTTTGATCGGCCATTGTTGTCCTGCCCTACCCCCCAGGGGTCGTGATTTTCACAAACTTGAATCTACACTTCCTGAGAATGATTCTTCAAAAGTTTTATCTTTCCTGACACAGTCGTTATTGAGATCTGAAGAATATTTTTATAACATGCACCAAATTTTCACTATTTCTGAATTACCTTCCCTTGAAAGAGGGCATGGCCCTTCATTTGAACAAATTTGAATCCCATTTACCCAAGGATGCTTTGTGGCAAGTTTGGTTGAAATTAATCCAGTGGTTCTGGAGAAGAAGTCGAAAATGTGAAAAGTTTACAGACAGACAGACGGACGCCGGACAAAATGTGGTCAGAAAAGCTCACTTAAGCTTTCAGCTCAGGTGAGCTAAAAAAAGATATACAGAATAGTCCAGAGAAGAAATCGATGAAGGGAAATTTATATTTCATATTTTGAACTTACTTTTCTACATCAATATTATATATAAGTAACATATATAACAAAACTGAGACCTCCAGATCTCTCCCGGAAGTGATGGGCGTGGTCAAGATGTCCACTCCCATCCTCCCGTAAATACGCGAGGCAGCTTCCGGGTCGGGAAACTGAACATCCACTCTCTTCTGAAATGAATAAGAAAAAGTGTTTGAACAATTCTGCTACCTTAAAAGTTTGTGGACCGTTTACGTTTCTCTATAAGTTTTGTCTTTAACAGTACTATTCCACAGTACTTCACAATTTTAAAACTACTTAAAAAAACAAAGCACAACAAAATACTATGATATATTCATAAAGAACATTGAATTTTATCAATTGGATTTTTTTTTCAGTATAATTAATATAGATTTTGTGAATATAAACTTGTCTATATTTTTTATTTTTGCGTTCTCTGTAACATTTTGTTCACATTTCCAATTCTAAAAAAGTACATTTTCATATACTCATTATATCTCCCAAATACTTTTATATTGGATCTTATATAACTTGTTCATGGGCGAAAACAGGATTTGTGATAGGGGGCAGTGGGTCCAGGGGGCTAAATCCCCGTGAGCTCCTGTGTTTTCTTGTATTTAGAGTAAAACCAGGCACAATAATAGTGGTAATGCTAGTCATATCATAGTTTGAATGAAGGAGGTCCAGATGGGGGAGCCACGGGAAGCTCGTTTTCGTGTATTTTAATAGTAAAATTAGGCACAAAAAAGTGGTATTGTACCAAAGTATGGTATTATTAATATTATTCATATCATACTTTGACAATTTTAGGGAGCGTGCGCCCCCCCCCCCCTTTAAATCGGCTAGTGTTGTTACATATGTTCTTGTGTATAAAGTTAACTATTGAGCCAAAAAATAATTTTAATTTTATTACTCTGCAAAATCTAAAAACGTTAATTACAAGATTTAGGAGTTTTAAACTTCAAATTCATCAAAAGATGCTGATTTTCGTAACTTTAGTTTATCGACCCTTACCCAGACCCGATATGCTGTATGGTCAAAGGGAAACAAATCAAATTTTTATACTGGTATGTACAGGCTTCGACAAAATTTCATTCATACACAACCACAGTAATTACTCTTATTTGACTACATGTATATTGCAACAAAAATGTGCTTTTCAATGAACATTTACGCCTATGTAAAAAGTAAGCCTAGGTTTTGAAACACAGTAAGGGGCTCTGAGCCCTTGTGTGCAAACTTTATCTCTGACAATATTTAGAAATAGGCCTAGTTTTCAATTTCATGCATACGCTTAATTCTAAGCAACCATCAAAGCGGTAGGATAATCATGATACATGTATAATGTGTACACATTTCCTATTTTCTAGATGTAAATTGAACAAAGAGATCTAATATAGGCTTAATGGCGAATGTGCAAATTCTTTTCGAAACAGCATTCCTTTTTCATTTAGTTGTATTTTAATATCGAACAGAAATTACAAGTTGTTGAATGTTAAAAACTTCATACAAATTGCAAATTACAAAAAGTACCCATCCCCCATCCATGATTAGGCCTAATGCTATTATAAAATTTACACAGTCATGTTTGAGTTTTTGAGTATCTTGAGTATCCCTCCCTAGCAACAGTTTTAATCAATGTTTTCTCTACAAAATCAAACAGATATGTCCATTACCCTCTTATAGCTCTGACTGTTCATTTCTGTAGCTGTATCGACTGTTTTCTATCAATATTTCAGAAAATCTTCGCTCAGCGAAAATCACCTCTTATCTCAACAACTGATGCTTAAACAATGAGCTGTAACCAAAACACATCATGCAGCCTAGCGATCATGACGTCATCACTTAGTCAACAACCAATGAAAAACAATGGACGAATTTAGCAGCTAGAATTTCCTCGGAGGTTATTCCCTTCCGAAAGGAATTCAAAGAACGGTGATAATGCAAGGAGCTCTAGATACATTATTTAATTTGAACATTTTCGAAGTTATACGACTACAGTAACTGTCGTCTGCTTTTTGAAAAAACAATTTTAGAGTTATCCTTCTTAGGTTAGTAACGCATGACTCGGCACATCTCGGCCGATTCGTACCTCATCGAAATGGGACGGAATCATCCGATGTTTGCCGAATGATACATAGGTATAAAGGGAAATAACTCTTGCAAGCTTATTTAACAGAAAATAATATCTGAATGATTGGGAGTTGTAATGAAATTTAAAAAAAAGGTCTCAAAGTCTGTGGACATATATCTAGATTTTCTAAAAATATGAAGGTGAGACTACGATTAATTCTATTCTCATTTGTGTAAAAGAGATTGCATTTCAATATCCATGTATCTATAATCTAAGTTCTACGGTAACGTAGAGCGTAAGGAATACTAACTTTGCTTTGAAAAAAAAAGAAGATTAGTATTACATTTCCAAATATTTATTTTCCTTCAGATTCCTTGCAAATTAAAAAAGGTCCATGTTCTCATGAATAATACGTGATGAAAAAGAATATTTCCATTGTGGAAGTAAAAAAATGTGCAATTTAAATGATCGTTGAATGACAAGAAATATGTGACAAGTCATCAGAAAATTAATGTAAATACAAGATATCAATGAAATATTTGAGAATTCATGAGGTACATGAACTACAACGCTTCACGCCTGCATATTTCATCATGAATCAGTAATGCGAATTTCTCAAAAATTTAATTCATCTCTAGACCACACTTTTTTCATTCATGAGGACGGGGCCCAGAGTGAATAAATTCTGTGCGAATATATATACCGATATAAAACCAATTGATATTTATTGTGTAAACGAACCAATAGGAGAAATGCACGTTGATAATTAGCACCGCCTATTAGCCTACATCTTGTCAAACCACGATCTAGAGGCTGTATATAAATGCCTGTCTTCATCTGATCTGAAAGAATCGAAATTTTGCAACGATGAATGTATACGTTCTACTGCATGTCGTAGATCAACAATCAGTGTATAAGTGATGAACACTGGTGAAGATGTTGTACAATAACATGTACCTTCTGAATGATGCACTTCAGCGGATCCAGAAGGGGGGGGGGGTATACGTGGGTTGCACCCCACCCCGTTAGGATTTGCACACACACAAAAAAAAAAAAAAAAAAAAAAAAAAGAGAAAGAAGTAAGTCCCAAATTTTTGTTGTGTTTTTACTGAAGAAAATGTTTAGTGAAAGGCTAATGTTGTAATATATAAAGAAATTCGGTTGTGAATACATAATGAAACCCCACCGCCTTTACAAATTTGGATTCTCGCGTTCGGAGATATATTTTCCTTTCAAAAAATTTCACGGAATTCATACAATAAGTTCTTTTTCCCAGGTTGATCAACCTCCTACTTTTAAGAACCATACTCCAGCCGTTATCCTACTGAGTTATTTAACTACATGTATGTGTAAAACGTACGTTATAATAATTCTTTTCCCCCTCACCCCCCCCTTTAAAAAAAATTCTAGATCCGCGCCTGATGCAGACCCAGAAAGCACTCAGGATTTTTTTTTTTTTTTGGTCAGGTATAGAAGTAGCGACTATACTGATCTTCAAGTCTGAAAGGACATTTGTTAGGGATGGAAAGGGGAGGGGGGGGGGCATCGCCGATTGAAATTGTCATTTATGGCGATCGACGAATTAAAAGTGAAATAATTTTATTTCTTCAAATATCTGTTTTGTAAATCTTCATAATGTATAAAAAAAATATTTGAAAAAAATTAATTGCCTTTTGGCAAGTCAAGTATTTTTATAGGATTAGAACCATCATCCTCTGCTATCTTGCACAAATGCCTGCATGGTAATGTACCTCGATTTATTGTGAGTAATAAACATGTTAAAGTAGATATTATTCAATGATAAAACATTGGGAAAATTAAAAAAAATATATATAATTGAGGAATGTACCGTCTGTCCGTAATTCATTCATGGTTAGACAATATAATCAGATTTTTAGGGTAATAGTACTGAGCTCTTTGAAAGTGATTCTTTTATGGTATTACCATCTTCGCAAGCCAAGGCTTTTCGGTCTGCTTCACTCCGGGGGAGTGAAGCGGACCGAAAACCATTGACTTGCGAAGATGTGGTATTTCTTGTAATCTCATTAATGTCCGACCTCCAGAGGTTAAGACGAATACTGTTAATTATTTATATAAAACGATTCCCCATGCAACTATCCAACATCTGTGTATAAATAAAATCCAAAAGTGGAAGGGGTGTAATATCCCTCTGATAAGAGAGATAACTTTCCGAAGATATTAATCCAAATGAATTGTCATGTCAGAGTTTAATAATGATATGAAAATCATTTTGTATTTAACTCATTCAAATCTGATCTAAGGCACAAATTTTGATTTTTTTTCTCGATTGCCAATACCGTGAATACTTTCATTAATTACTTATAATCATTTGCCTATAACATTTATACTCAGTTTTTTCTAAATTTTGCACATCAAGAAACTTCTATCTCTTTACGTATGTCTTTAAATTGTTACAAAAGTTTCAGATACAGAATTCTTTCAATAAATTTTTTTTTCACTAAACAAATTTCAGGAACGATAATGGAAAGATGATTCTTTATAATGAATGCATTTTATTTTACTAACGTAGAAAATAATTAAGAAATAAAGTCCGCGTTTTCGTGAATGTTGCAGAATAACCTCCGAGGTCGAGAAATGTTGTTTGAAATATAAAAGCCGAGGCGTTAGCCGAGGCTTTTATATTTCAAAAAACATTTCGAGACCGAGGAGGTTATTCTGCATCATTCACGACAACAAGGACGTTATTTCTATTCTGCAAAGATCGATAAATACGGCTGATCGTTTCCTCTATAGAGAAACGAATTAGGTCACCATGTCTCATTTCGCTGTTCCATTTAACACCAGAGGTAAAATTTGTTTGCTTACCTGTGTATAGAATGCAGACGATTTGAGCTTTCATTACATTAAAAATAGCCTTTTTGGATTATAAATTTGTTCGTAATATGTATTAATCAGTTGGAATGAATATACAATAACAAAATCATGTTCCTCTTTTACTAAAATCACGTTGTTTAATGTGTATGGAGGTCCGTGGAATAGCCCCGCTTAGCTATAAAAACCGACATTCATCAGCAACTTGATGCAATTTACAGACAGTGAGTGTTTATACTGCAAAAGACGACACATCGATGCGGTCTAAACAATTATTTCATTCTACAGCCAAACATGCATTTGAATTGTTCAGATTTGATACGTGTTTCTGATCTGATAATTTTTTGATGACGTTCGTGATTTATTGGAGAATAATGTCCGGCGGTTTCCTTTGAAGTTTTCAATAATCGTGGTAGAATGTGATACTAGTATTCTGATTTTAAAAAAGAATGCTTTATTAGGTTTTCCAATGTGAATCAAATAAGTACATGTATAACAGACAAATTATTTAATATATGCCTCATTTTTTTTCATTTTATGGCGAGATAAAAAATTATTGATCTCTCTACTCTTGAAGCAAATGATCATAATGTTTCATTTCCTCTGAAAAACAAGATGTATTTGTTTAATATTTTTTTTTTTTTTTTTTTCATATTTTCAAGAAATTTATTTTGTTGTGCATTTTTTGCTATATTTTTTTTTTTTTTTTTTTTTAAAAAAATTTTATTTTCATTTCATAATATCAACAAACAGTGAAATATATATAACAGAGAAATTACATTACAAACACAAGACAATGTGACAATATTACCTTACAATTGAAACATGTTATCACAAAGAGTAGTATTTTATGTAAAATTTTTAAAAAGTCTGTAGTCTACAAGAGTGTTTGAATTTTTCATAATGGAGGCATAGAAAAAAATTGAAGATTTAACATGATTAAAAATGTTATAGCTAGTTTCATCCAAGGAATGTAGTCGACAATACATTTTATATTTGTAAATTCTATAGGCAACATAAGAGATGAGTGTGTTTAGTGATACAATTTTTCTATTGCGCTCAGAGCTAAATCCATTACAAGATGTTTCCATTTGATATCTATTTTAAGGTAAAAACTTAATCTGTTCCATATTTCAATAACATTTCTACATTCAAAAATAAGATGTTTTGAAGTTTCGTTCACGTGGCATGATTTGCAATGACTACTCGTTTCTTTCTTCAATTTACTGAGGTAGAAATTATTACAAAGAATATTGTTTAAAAGTTTATAGTTGAATTCTGTAATGTGTCTATCGGGTATGTCATATAATTTACATTGATATATATTTTTCCATTCTGAGGATTCAACACTGAACTCTTTGCTTAAAACTGTTTGATAACATGGTTTACAAAATTTTCTGTGTACAAGGTTTTCATAGAAAAAACTACATCTTTGATCTATGACATTAACATATCCTGTGTAGAAAAGAAAATGGTTTCTGTATCGTATGTTAACAAACCTACAATTTGAAAAATCATACTTAAGTAGTAAGGGTTTGAAAACAGAAGTAAGAATTTTAAATTCGCACAACCAGTTTGACTTGTTTTTTTATACAATTCGTAAAATCTAACAATGTTTTGAATTTACCATCATCGTTAAATAAATCTTTAACATGTAAAATGCCACTGGCTATCCAGTTTTTAAAAAATAGAGTATTACCTTTATATACAAAGTTACAATTGTTCCATATCGGCTGTTGAAGAACATTATCGGAAGACATTTTGTTCAAAAAACAGGGCTTACATTCATTAAAGCAACATAACATTTGTTGATAAAAAATAGGTAGTTTCTCTATTTTTGCCATATTTTCTATCTTTCTATCGGAAAAACCTAACACATAAAAAGCATCAAAATTTGATTTTTTACAATAGCCATCAAAAATATTGTACAAAATGCCTTTGTTCTTCAACAATCTGTTACCCAGGGCGCTTTTAATGCTTTTAATCTACATTCAATATCAACAATTGATAGTCCACCTTTTGAAATTCTACCTATAAGCGTGTTTCGTTTAATTCTTTCATTTTTATCCCAAATAAAGTTATAAATTAGACGTTGTAATTTTTTTGTGAAAGCAATATCAGGAAGACTAAGAATTGAAGCAACATATGTAAGTTTAGATATAGCAAGTGTCTTTACTATACATGATTTACCAAATAATGTTAATTTTCTTCTTTTCCAGGATTCAAAAAGTTTTTCAATATCATGATAAATTTTCATCCAGTTTTTAGTGTAGCATTCTTCCTTATCATGTCCAATGAATATTCCCAAGCATCTTACTGCTTTATTCGTAATCTTAATACCGTAGAGTTCATTATACAAATTTTTTAGTTCCCCCAACAAAATGCATTCTGTTTTATGTATGTTTACGTTTGATCCCGCGTGTTTACAAAATTCTTGTAATTTATCCAAAGTTCGCTTCATTGATATTTCGTCTTTTAAAGCTACAGTCAAATCGTCTGCATGCTGGATGTTTTTAATTTCGTGATTATTAATTGTTATGCCTTTGATATCAGTATCACATTTTATCTTAATAGCTAAAATTTCTGCTACAAAGAGGTACAAGAGAGCAGAAATAGGACATCCTTGCCTAATGCCTCGTGTCATTTCGCTGGTTTTAGAGAGCCAGCCGTTGTTTTTCATTTTAAACATTGGATTTGTATATAAAATTTTTGCCCACTTTATAAAACTATTGCCAATATTAAATTTTTGCAAGACTTGGAAAAGAAAATTCCATTCAACCGAGTCAAAAGCTTTTTCAAAGTCTAAGAAAAGTAAAATACCATCTGAATTTTCTCTTCCACAGTATTCAAATACGTCTAGTACCAATCTAGCATTTTCGCCGATATATCTTCCTTTTATGTATGCAGTTTGATTTTCGTTAATTAACTTAGATAATATATTTTGTAATCTTTTTGCGAAGACAAAGGCAATTATTTTGTAATCTGTGTTCGTTAGACTTATCGGTCTATAATTTTTTAGATTATCTTTTTCACCCTTTTTGTAAATCAGTGATATAACAGACAGTTTCTGTGTGTAAGACAATTCACCTTTATCAAAAATATCATTTAGGGCTTTGTAAAAGTAGGGTCCAAGTTTATCCCAAAAACATTGATAAAATTCACTAGGAATGCCATCTAGTCCAGGTGATTTTTCTTTTTTCATGCTATCAACAGCTTCCTTACACTCATCATATGTTGGAAATTTTTCTAGCAATATCTTATCTTCTTCACTTAATTTAGGGATATCATCAATCTCAGATAAATATTTTTAAATTTGTTCGTTTGAAATGTTTTTACTCGTATATAGATCGCTATAGAAAGAATGCATTTCACCTAAAATGGCATTAGTTTTACTGATTTTATTCCCTTCTTTTGTTTTTACTTCTTTAATTATGTTTGAGGATTGATTGCGCTTTTCTAAATTAAAAAAATATTTTGAATTTTTCTCCCCCTCCTCAATCCATTTAATTTTAGATCTTATCTGCGCACCTTTAGATTTTTTGTCGTATATAGCGTCTAGTTCCGCTTCTAAAGTTTTCATTCTTTTGTAATCAAAATTTTCTACATTTCCGTCTTCCATATCTTCTATTTCGCGTTCTATAGTTCTTATCTTTTGTTTAATTGATTTTTGTTCATTTTTTGCAAAATAAATAGAGAAATCTTTAACCTTTCGTTTAATCAACTCCCATGTAATTATAGGACTTAAAGAGGAATATATACTCTGAATAATGTCTAAGATACCTTTTTTGTATTTATCATTATCGAGATAGGAAACATTAAGTTTCCAATATCCGGGACCTTTTTCCGTTTTATCGATATCAAAACTAAATTTTAAGTATCTATGGTCACTCATTCGACTTCCTTTTGAATGGGTACCTGGAATTTTTCTAACCTTAATATCTGCTATGCTATAATAAAAAGAATCATTAATAAAAACATAATCTATTCGACTTTTAGGGTCATTTTTTGCATCACACCAAGTGAAACCTGTCATACCTGGATTTTGTTTTTTCCATATATCATCCATGTTATGATGCCTTATCAAATCTTTTAAATAATTTACACTTTTATCTGCATTATCAATATTTGTTTAATATTGATGTCCCCTTATTGCAGATTATGATAAAAGTTAAGGTTTTTCAAATGCAAGAAAAACCACGAGGTCTAGCAAAAAGATATCAAAATGATGTTAAATAAAGGACTTGTTCCAATGAATATCCCTGTGAAATATGAAACTTAAGGCTTTTAAAAACCCAAACACCAATCATTCAAAAGTTAAAGATAAGGTTAAAGTTTTTCAAAAGTGGGTCAAACTCTGAGGTCAAGATCAAATG
Source organism: Saccostrea cuccullata (assembly GCF_032062105.1). Taxonomy (NCBI): domain Eukaryota; kingdom Metazoa; phylum Mollusca; class Bivalvia; order Ostreida; family Ostreidae; genus Saccostrea; species Saccostrea cuccullata. Next base: position 217,938 of record NW_026925056.1, read on the forward strand.
TTAAAAAAGTGGCCAGAGAAAGGCTCTGTCACTATAAATATACGTATGAAATCCCTTTAACCTTTCCCATTTTTTTTAAACAGTTGATGCTAGGGCTTTAATTTATATTTCAGAAATGTATCTATCGAGACAAAGTCTTTCCATTGGTGTAAATATTATGTACTTTTTGACCTTGACCTTAGTTTTACCCACTTTTATAAACTTTAATCTTTGTTATAACTTTGTAACAGTTGGCATTAGGGCTTTCAAATTTCACAGATATATTCCTTGTGACAAGACCTTCCTTTTGCTACTAGAACGTTTGACCTTGGCATTTGACTTACTCTTGAAATACTTCATCCTTCGCCATAACTTTTGAAGAGATGGTGCCATGGCTTTTATATTTTGCATATTTATATATCACAAGGTCTTTCCCCAAGCACCATTTTGGCTTTTGAAACACTAGAAACACTTAAGAAGACATTAAGATCACCTGCACACCGGGTTTATTAGTTGATTCGATACAGAGAAGTATATTCAATATATCAACAATTTTTAAAACGAGGTTAGTTGTTGACAAAGAAGTTGCTGTAAGAAGAATATCATGTCTCGTTTAAAGTCATCGTTTCGTAAGTTCTGTGGTCAATACAATGACCTTGTCAGCAAATACAATTGCTGGCTGACGTTTTTCACACTAATTTTAAGGCCATATACTGTAAACGTATTACATTTAGCGGTGTATTCTATTTAGCGATTTTAGCGGAAGGCAGAGTCCGCTAATTCAAGTACATCGTTAAATGTCTTGTATATTAACATTTATAACTAGCACATTCAGAGAGCGCTAAATCAAATCTACGCTAACTTGTCGAAAATTGAATTTCCGCCAAATATCGTACACGCCAACTGTAATACATTTACAGTATATACACTAAAATGGCAACGACAGGGGATGCTCACTCCTGCATGGCACCTGATCCCGTCTTTGATGTTTTGGAGGTCCGTGTTTGCTCTGCTTCAATTTTGTATTGTATAATGGATTCTTAGCTGGAATACTGGTCGTGATCTCCATATATAAATTTTCTTTTACCAGGTATTTTGAGGTATTGTACTGAACTTTTCTCTGCTTTAAAGTCATCTTCGCTAGCCAAGGGTTTCCGATCCGATACCTACTCTACAGTTGTAGAGTAGGTATTGGATCGGAAACCCTTGGCTAGCGAAGATGCTTTAAAGTCAGATTTTTAACTTTAATGAAGAAAGCGTGTATATAGATATCATTCAGAGACTTCCCCCGTGCTTTCTCTTTTTTCAGGCTGGCTTCATTGTGATTTGTACCTTGCAAAATGGAGTTACCGAATCAGCCTAGATTCTCTAAATGTATATCATCAAATATAAAACTCTGTATGAAAAAAAAAATATATAAAGCGAACATAATCGATTGAAAAACATGCAGATATTTTAATATTAAGGAACAACAACAAAAGCGTTTGGCACATAATTATGAGAAAGAGTTTTAAAAAACTTGTGAAATGCAACACAAATATCATAATGACCTAAGTATGTGTTCTTCAATATATGTGGATTCTTTATAGAAGTCAAATGTACTAAAAAATATTTTTAAAAAATCAAATGTCTTCTCAAAATAGTTATCACAGAAATGTCACCGAAATCACTGAAAGACTGTGGTTGCAGATCACGAAAGATAGCGTTCCAAAACTGAATGTCCAAGCTCTCTATCAATATTAATATTCAGACATCCAATTCTGAATGTCCAAACTCTACATGAATATTCAGAAGACCAAAACTGAATATCCAAAGTCTCAACGAATATTCAGAAGTCCAAAATTAGAAGAAAGGCACAGAGGCCATAAAGCAGTGACAGCCAGAAGTGACAAGAATCTCTGGTCCATAGAAACTGTCTGCTTCTAACAGAGAAAAACTGTCAGGTGACAAGTTATCAAGTAACAGGTCTGTATTGACTACAGGCCTATAGTCCTCTGGGAGTGTCTGTAAGGATATAATAATTCATATTTAATTATTCAGTCTGCTTTAAAGTCCAGTGAAAATTATAATATGATAACACAATAATCATAGTGGACAGTTTTGCATATATGCAAGCAGTTTTATATTCAACTAAATATGTGAGCACCATTAGAATACCTTTCTAATAAACATTGGTTCTTGTTTGGATCCAGATTTCATTTGGCTACATTTCTCAGTGACATTCTCGACAGTGTTACCAGACAAGGACTTGTGCTGGAAAAAAATAAAACATTTTACTCTTTGTTTCTTGTTCTCTGAATTATGATTTGCTCTCTCGCTCTAAAATCTTATTTTCTGAATATAAGCATAACTGATACTTGCTAAAATACTTACCTTTTGTTCCAGTGCAGACTGGTTTGGTGGCTCTGAAGGTTTTAATACAACACTCTGTGGTGACCTCTGATTTGATTCCACATTGTCCATTGTCTTTATATCAGCATTAGTAGCCTGTTTATGAGTAGAGTCGGTTCTGTCATTATTTTTACCAGCAGTTGTCATTTGTTTTGGTGAGGAATCAACACTTTCCCTTTCATCACCAGTAGATTCAACCTGACCCTGAAAGTGTACATCAGTATTTAAAAATCTGCATTTATCATTATTTAATTTTATTTTTACTATTATAAACTATTTGCATTGTGCTAGCTTTTTAACACACCTACCTGTTTTGGCCTGTTCAGGATCCTCATAATTCTGGCAACATATGGAGGATATTCCACTGGGTCTGTCTGAACCTTTGGTGGAACAACAATGCGTTTCTGAAAAAAATAAAGAGGCAATCACAAATCCATACAATATTTTTGTAACAACCAGATAAATTCTAGTCAATTCAAATGAACTTGTTAGCATTCTTATAAATTACCTTGCCACCTTTTTGAGTTACAGAAGTTGAGGCAGATTTCGGACTCTGAGTCTGGTGCAGTGTTGCTTCCATTTGTTTCGCAGTGGTCTGCTGCATTGAACTCACATCCATTTTAGCAAAATTTCTACTCCCTTTAGCCCTTGAGCTATTTGATGTAATATTTGTAGTAGTCTTTTTCTTTGACTTTTTGGTCTTGGTCTTTGTCTGTGCCTCCACTGGGGCAACAAATGTAGGAACACTCTGTGGGTTCAGACTCCATGATTCCTATTTTAAAAATTTGATGTATTTATTTTCTTGTAAACGTTACTGAATTCGACAAGTAAGTTTTTAATGAAAAAAATATAGGAAAAACTTACAAAATGACCAGCAGTAGACCTCTGGGGATAGTCAGCTGATAGTCCAATTGTTTTCACATGAGGTTTGGGTGTTATTACAGTTGAGTATGCATCATTGTAGAAACAGTTACTACTGACTCCATGGATCAGTTGGGTTGGTTGAATAAGGGTCTGGTCATACACTCCTGTAACTGGTACACCAATATTGTTGCTAGGAACTTGTAGTATCTTTCTGTTAAACCATTCGTTTGTCAAAATAGTTGGAGTATCGCCTTGAACCTCAGCATTTCTAAGTAAATTCTGTTCATAGAAATAACAAATTAAAAATTGATCCTTAATTTATCATTTAGTATTTGAATTTTCTAACATGATTGTGTGTTTTAATGTAGAAGAGAGTGCATTAGTATGTATGTATAGATATAAGTGTATACATTGTATGTGCTTTCAGTTTAAAGGAGTAGTGATTTGAAATTTCATTGCAAAAGGTAAAAAAAAAATAATATTGTTTGAAGACATGAATTACAGGCCTTAACTTTTGAGAATTGAAACCAACAAATTGGTAAAAAAAATTGTTTTAATACATCACAGTAAGTTTTAATAGAAAATAAAACATATCTGGAAACCAATGATGGAGTGTTTTACTTTTAATCTCAGAATCAATAGGGGGTTCCTTGAGTCAGTGATACTATTATAGTAGTTGTTTTTCAGTACATATTTTAAGAATTTTTCTGATTATTTTAAGATCTAATATGTAAGTATTCTTGTTTATACAATTCTTTATCATGGGATATAAGTACAAGTACTCACCAGTTCATTAGCAGAGATTGGCTGTTGCAACTCTGTCTGTGTCAAAGTCGGGTTAAGGACATGAATAGCAAAAGCATTACGAGCTGAGGGATGAATGTGTCCCTGACTGTTGATGGCTAACTGTTGTACACAGTATTCTGTTTGCCTTTGCAGTACGTTCTCCTGAGTTTGTTGCTGGATGGACACCCATGGTAGGATCTGTCCAGATCTCCGCTCATTCAAGGTCAATTGTGGCTGCACATTTGCAGGTTCAGTCTACAGAAGAAAAAATTCTCATCTTTATATTACTGATTCTTTAAAATAAAAAGTTTTTAAAAAGTTATTGCTTACCCCACCTGCCCTATTTTTTTTTAGAAACACACATATTTTTTTATTGGCCTCGCAAAGATACATGGACAGATAGATAGACAATGATCAATTCTATGTAACCTACCCCAACTTAGTTTGTTTGGGGTCACCATGTACAATGAACTGAAATAACACATAAACAAGAGGCCCATGGGCCACATCGCTCACCTGAACACTAAGGCTAGGAAAAAGTAGAATTTGGTTTATTAAGATTATTAAGAAGATTTTTAAAGAATTTTTCTTTATATTTCTATAAAACTTTGGTCGGCCATTTTGGCCCCGCCCTACCCCTGGGGGTCATGATTTGAACAAACTTGAATCTACACGACCTGAGCATGCTTCCATATAAATATGATGAATTATGGCTTTGTCATTCTTGAGAAGAAGATTTTTAAAGAATTTTCCAATCTATTTCTATGTAAAACTTTGGTCGGCCATTTTGGTCCCGCCCTACCCCCAGGGGTCATGATTTGAACAAACTTACTTCCATATAAATATGATGAATTATGGTCATGTCATTCTTGAGAAGATTTTTAAAGAATTTTCCTATATATTTCTATGTAAAAATTTGGTCGGCCATTTTAGCCCCGCCCTACCCCTGGGGGTCATGATTTGAACAAACTTGAATCAACACTACCTGAGCATGCTTCCATATAAATATGATGAATTATGGCCTTGTCATTCTTGAGAAGAAGATTTTTAAAGAATTTTCCTATATATTTCTATGTAAAAATTATATCGGCCATTTTGGCCCCGTCCTACCCCCGGGGGTCATGATTTGAACAAACTTGAATCTACACTACCAGAGCATGCTTCCCCATAAGTTTCATCTTTCCTGGCACAGTGGTTCTTGAGAAGATTTTTAAAATATGCCACCAAATTTTCATTAATTCCCAATTATCTCCCCTTGAATAAGGGCAAGGCCCTTCATTTCAACAAACTTGAATCCCCTTCACCCAAGGATGCTTTGTGGCAAGTTTGGTTGAAATTGGCCCAGCGGTTGAAGGGTTCTGGAGAAGAAGTCGAAAATGTGAAAAGTTTACAGATAGACAGACAGACAGACGCCGGACAAAATGTGATCAGAAAAGCTCACTTGAGCCTTCGGCTCAGGTGAGCTAAAAACTAAAAAGACAGACAGTACTGCAATAGTGACAGTTTAAGCATTACATACCTGTAGTTGTACCCTTGTCCCTTGTTGAGTTGGATACATAGTACAATTGATGGCATTACGATCAACTGCCTCAGTTCTGCTGACTGAGCGACCAGAAGGAAGAACTGTTGAGGATATGAATTGTTGTATTTGTTCATTGCTCAATAGAGGTTTTGCCACCTGAAAAAGAAATACATGCATGAATAAATGCATTAATATATATACATGTATATCTCAACAAAATTTGACTTTATTGCTGTATTCTTTTTTGATACGTGTACATGGCAAAGGCTAAAACTGGTTTAGATGTGATCAATATGTACTAGGAAATTTGGCATATTTCATCCGTTTGATTGATTAATTGATTGCATGTTGTTAAATGTCCCTCTCGAGAATTTTTTACTCATATGGAGATGCCACCATTTGCTGGAGAAGAGCTGCAAATTTTGTTCTATACTTAACACTCAGGGAAATTGAGCAGGGAGGGATGTTTTTTGTGCCATCACCTACTGCGACCCAGGACCTCGGTTTATACAGTCTCATCTGAAGTACTGGTCTCCATGTCCCACCATGGGATTCGAACCCGCGACTTGAGGATCATCTCCTTACTTCGCGACTCTAGAGCAGACGCTTTAACCACTGCGCCACGCGGGCGAATCATTCGTTTGAGGTGATTTTTTAAAATTAAGATTCAGTTCCTTATTTACATGTTTCACATATAAATGTTATATAAGAAATATCACTTACTCCATGTGTAACCACTCTGCCAGCTGTACGAGTGGTTCCTGTGTTGTGAAACACTGCGTGATTGGTAGCGTGAATGTAACGCTTTCTTGGTGGCTCAACCTGTTTTATAAAATAATGTATACTTAAAACAAAAGAATAGGGGTACAAATCAAATGCACAATTGGAAGAAAGTGGAAAATACTATGCTATAGGATAATAAAAAAAAATAATAGCTCGCATCGAAAGGCATCAGAAAAAAAAATATAAGGATAGACCAGAGAAGAAATAGATGAAAGGAAATTTATATTTTAGATTTATGATTAACTTACTTCTCAACATCAATATTATATATATATAACATATATAACAAAACTGAGACCTCCACATCTCTCCCGGAAGTGGTGGGCGTGGTCAAGATGTCCACTCCCACCCTCCCGTAAATACGTGAGGCAGCTTCCGGATCGGGATACTGAACATCCACTCTCTTCTGAAATGATTAAGGAAAGATGTTTGAACAATTCTGTTACCTTATGTCTGAAATTTTTATAAACAATGTTTGTGGACCGTTTATGTTTTTCTTTAATTTTGGCCTTAATGGTACTATTTCACAGTACTTCACAATTTTAAAATTACTTAAAAACAAAGCACAAAATACTATGATATATTTATAAAGAACATCGAACTTTAGTGGGTTTTTCACCATAATTATAGATTTTGTGAATGTAAACCTGTCTATAATATTACGTTTTCTGATACATGTTCCTCACATTTCTAGATTTAATAAAGTGCATTCTCAAATACTCATTATATCTCCCAATTATTTTGATAATGGATCTTTGAAAACTTGATACACATGTTCTTGTATATAGTTAACCCTGCAAACTCTAAAAACGGTAATTACTAGATTAAGGAGATTTGAAGTTCAAAGTCACCAAAAGATGCCAATTTTCTCAAACCCGATATGCTGTATGGTCAAAGGGGAACAACTCAAATTTTTAGACAGGTATGTAAATTTTTACTTACAGGCTTCGTCAAAATTTCATTCATACACAACCACATTAATTACTCTTATTTTACTATATTGCAATAAAATGTGCTTTTCAATGAACATTTACGTCTATGTAAAAAAGTTGGCCTAGGTTTTGAAAAACAGTATGCAGTAAGGGGCTCTGAGCCCCGATGGTCTGGATATATAATTTGGGGGATGGGACGCAAGCCATTTCTCTGACAAAGAGAAATAGTTTTCATGCATACGCTTAATTCTAAGCATTCATCAAAGCAGTAGGATAATCATGATACATGTGTATAATATGTACAAACGTCCTATTTTCTAGATTGAATACATGGATCTAATTTAGGCCTAATGACGAATGTGCGAATTCTTTTAGAAACCGCCTTTCTTTTCCATTTATTTGTTAATGTCGAACAGAAATTGCAAGTTGTTGAATGTTAAAAACTTCATTCAAATTGCAAATTACAAAAAATACCCCTACCCCATCCATGGTTAAGCCTAATGCTATCCAAAAATTTACACAGTCATGTTTGAGTTTTTGAATATCCCTCCCTAGCAACAGTTTTAATCAATGTTTTCTTTACAAAGGCAAACAAATATGTCCATTACCCTCTTATAGCTCTGACTGTTCATTTCTGTAGCTGTATCGACTGTTTGCTATCAAATATTTCAGAAAATCTTCGCTCAGCGAAAATCACGTCTTGTGTCAACAACTGATGCTGAAACAATGAGCTGTAACCAAAACACATCATGCAGCCTAGCGATCATGACGTCATCACTTAGTCGTCAGCCAATGAAATCAATGGCCAGATTTAGGGACTGGAATTTCCTTCTGAAGTTATTCCCTTCCGAAAGAAAGCCAAAGAACGTTGATCTAGATTGTTAATTTTATTTTAACATTTTCGAAGTTATACGACAACAGTAACTGTCGTCTGCTTTTGAAAAATCACTTTCAACTAGAGTTATCCTTCTTAGAATGCACGACTCGGCACATTTCTTCCGATTCATACCTCATCGGAATGGCACGGAATCATCCGATGTTTGCCGAATGATGCATAGGTGTAAAGGGAAATAACTCTTGCAAGCTTATTTCACAGAAATATGATGTCCGTCAAGCGAAAACCACCCTTATGTGCATTGTGACGTTATCGAGAAAACGAGCGCTAAAGTTGACGTCATAAATGTTTGCCGCATTTCGCAAATAAATGCTGTGTAAACACGCATTATCTTTAATTATAATATTTCTTCATACAGTAAATGCTTATACCACACAACATAATGAGTAGTCGCAAGTGTAATTATTACAGCCCACTATTAAGTATGAAAAAAAAAAATAATGATTTACAACAAACTGAAGGTGAAAATCCTTTGAAGTAGTGAATACCACGATCTTCGTCTTCAGTTTCTTTTTACTTCTAAAACACAACTATGGGGAAGAAATCGCATATTATCTTAAGACTAGGGCAGCAACAAAATGGACATAGATCTACTTTTATTAGCTCACCTGAGCCGAAGGCTCAAGTGAGCTTTTCTGATCAAAATTTGTCCGTTGTCTGTCGTTGTCGTTGTTGTCGTTGTCGTCGTCGTAAACTTTTCACATTTTCATCTTCTTCTCAAGAACCACTGGGCCAATTTCAACCAAACTTGGCACAAAGTATCCTTGGGTGAAGGGGATTCAAGTTTGTTCAAATGAAGGGCCACGCCCTTTTCCAAGGGGAGATAATTATGAATTTATTAAAAATTAATGGCATTTTTAAAAAATCTTCTTCTCTAGAACCGCTGGGCCAGGAAAGATGAAACTTATGTGGGATCATAATCAGGTAGTGTAGATTCAAGTTTGTTCACATCATGACCCCCGGGGCAAGGGTGGGGCCAAAATGGCCGACCCAAGTTTTACATAGGAATATATAAGAAAAATCTTTAAAAAATCTTCTTCTCAAGAACCACTGAGTCAGGAAAGATGAAACTCATGTGGAATCATCCTCAGGTAGTGTAGATCCAAGTTTGTTCAAATCATGACCCCTGGGGCAAGGGTGGGGCCAAAATGCCGACCCAAGTTTAACATAGGAATATATAAGAAAAATCTTTAAAAATCTTCTCAAGAACCACTGGGCCAGGAAAAATGAAACTCATGTGGAAGCATCCTCAGGTAGTGTAGATTCAAGTTTGTTCAAATCATGACCCCTGGGGCAAGGGTGGGGCCAAAATGGCCGACCCTAGTTTTACATAGGAATATAATAGAAAAATCTTTAAAAATCTTCTTCTCCAGAACCACTGAGCCAGGAAAGATGAAACTCATGTGGAATCATCCCCAGGTAGTGTAGATTCAAGTTTGTTCAAATCATGACCCCTGGGGCAATGGTGGGGCCAAAATGGCCGACCCGAGTTTTACATAGGAATATATATAGGAAATATCTTTAAAAATCTTCTTCTCCAGAACCACTGAGCCAGGAAAGATGAAACTCATGTGGAATCATCCCCAGGTAGTGTATATTCAAGTTTGTTAAAATCATGACCCCCGGGGCAAGGGTGGGGCCAAAATGGCCGACCCAAGTTTTACATAGGAATATCAGGGGTGTGCAATTAGAAAAATCAATTACTAGCCCACGGGCTAGTGGCAGCAATAAAGTTACTAGCCACAAGTGAAAAGTTACTAGCCCAAATATAGGTGCAAAAATTAAAATAAAAAACTATTTGTTGAAAAAGAAATTAATTATTGAAAAAGTCAGGGTACTGAAGTCATTCTTTTTAAAATTAAAATTTAATTCTCACTATGAAATGAAATCATGTATAAATTATAATGAAAGAAGATTAAAATGAATTTAAATAAACTATCTTCTCTTTTTCTAAACATTGCACAAGCTCATTTAGAATGAAATTTAATTCATTTTGTTTTCATCTTAAATCATTAAATACACTATAAATATATTTTATGTGAATCATAAAACACTTATCTTTCAGTTGATTGAGTGATCGTATATAATTTAATGAGATATCTGCATGTATTTACCATAAACGAAAGAATAGAGGAAATTCGGATTATGAAAAAAGGATCGTTTTTGGAAGTAAATTAGTCAGGTAGTGCTGCAAAACAGATAAGATTATGGAGATCTATTGAGAGTAGGAGCCTGTTGTCAGAAAAATTTTCACTGGTTGGGAATTTGATAGCAAAAACGAGTGAAAATACATGTTGTGCTTATAATGTATTGCTTGTGTAGTTATAATTTTGACTAGCCCGACGGGCTACCTCCATGCAGAAAATCACTGGCCCGACCCCAAAAAGTGGTAGCCCCGGGCGTCGGGCGATGCTAATTGCACACCCCTGTAATATATAGGAAAAATCAAGTGTTACATAGGGATATGTAGAGAAACCTTTTAAAATCTTCTTTTCAAGTACTTCAAAGCTATGATTAGTGATATTTATATGGAATCATCCTCAGGTAGTGTAGATTCTAGTTTGTTCAAATGATGAACGCCGGGGGGGGGGGGGGGGGTAAATTCAAGCCCGATGTGCTCAGGTGAGCGCTGTGGCCCCTGGGTCTCTTGTTCGACATTATTTTGTCACTTTTTATTGATATTTTTCTATATTTATGATAAAAAGCAATATTGCAAACTAAACGCAGAAATATATAATTTATCAGTATACAATTGAGGTTGAAAACAAAGCCTTCGGTACAATTTGGCCGAAAAATATACTACATGTATAACAAATGACAAAGTTCGTTTTGTTTTGCTTTCTTATATTGCTTGTCAAGACCCCCCCCCCCCCCCCAATAAAAAGAGAAAAAAATGAATTGTTTTGTATATGTCTGAAATAATCTACATGTGTAATATGTCAACATGCACAAATACCGCTAACGAAGGGAAGTAACCTGTATTATAATTATTTATTTTCACCTGGCAACAGGAAGCGTTCAGTATATTCACCACTTCCTCAAAAGATATTTCGGTATCTGTGTATTATATTGATCTTATTTGCATGTTTTCGAGGGGAAAGTAGGAACAGTTAATTATTCTATTCTATTTGCTAAAAAAGAGTTTTGATATTTTTACTATTTATTTTTTTAATCTGTTGGAATAAAATAATGCAACATTATGAAGCCTTCGATCAGTTAATCAAAGACGATCGAATGCACCCTACATGTTTTAGGAAACTATGAGAAATTATCATGAAAATAAAATTATATAATCTCTAAATTGTGTTGTATCCCAATACTACATGGTTTTGAGTGGGTATAAGCAACTTGTACTTTGATTAGGTCATAGAAATTAAATTGATTGAAATTAAACTTGAAAGTGATGAAATATTTAGCATGTGGCTAATAACTTTAATTAAGCTATTAATTTTAATGTGTCGTTTAATCAACCAACCAATCACAATTACACAACTGTACAGTGACCTAGCATCGTTTTTGAAAGGGGGGAGCCAGAGGGAAAAAAATAACTTTTTTGAAAAAAAGTTGACAAGCAAAGTAAAATGCCCAAACTCGAAAATCCTACTTCGTGTGTGTGTGTGGGGGGGGGGGGGAGCAGGAAGTAAAAATGTAGTGGAATTAACCCATATTCAAGGCTGTTTGTACAATCCGCTGCATCCTTCTCAACAGAATTACGACAGATGCATTTTGTATTTGACTATTCTTATGAGCTTTCGATTCCGCTCAATGTGCATGTACATGTTGCACGACACGTTGACCTAAAGTATTTTCGGAGTAGTACTCATATTTGGCCATGTATGGTATACTTGTACATATACGTACTATCAGAATAATGTTCTCTCTCTCTCCCTCTCTCTCTCTGAATTGTTTCAATGATGTTTGCACAAATTGTCTCACGTCACTCGATCCGCATTTATTATTCAAGAATTTACGTGCGAGGATTGTCATTGTTTCCGAAGGTGTATTTCAGGGGAAATTCTTGGATTCTATAGGCGAAATCAGGTGTTTTTTAAATATGCTTCTTATATAATTTTTTTTATATGAAAACGAATGTCACACTAGGTGACGAAACGCGTGCTTAAAAGAGAAAGCAGCCATTACCTCTCCCTCTAAATTTTACGTTTTAAAAACTTTATCCTGTGCTGAAATTTTCATCCTGATAAATATATTTTTTTTATTAAAATATGGATCCTGGCCACACTACAAATTCACACCATGAAATGCATTTTTATATGCATAGCTGAAACAAAAACGCATGTAGGTAAGGTTTTAATAGTCTTAATTTCAGCAAAATTGTATTCTACAATCAAGCAGAAAAAACACGTTGTCAATTATTTTCAAATAATTAATTCTTTTCCTAAAACACTTGCTATCAGTAAAAAATTATACCTCCCATGCAATTTTTGTACATTGATAAAAGCTGGTGGATGTTGGAATTCCATTAATAAGTAAAATATATAGAGACGGAGAGAAGTTGATTGTTTTGTGAACTTGCTTTCCACCACGAGGCGCGACAAATGCACATTTTCAGAACATAAGAAAGGGGGGGGGGGTCCTTCGAATTACTGGAAGTTCATTGCCAAATTTAAAGTTTCAGTGGGTATAAATTATATTGCAGCCATCTGTATTATGTATATCTTTAATGCAGGATCAGAGAGGACAATTACTTTGATAAAACTCCTCAGGCCATTTGTGTGAGATTAATAGAAAGATGCAATTGAATCTGTTCCTTAAACTGCTCCAAAAAGAATGAATTCGTTCGGGGAAAAAACACAAGGACAGAAAGTTTTTTCGACGAACGCCTTGATTTAATTTATATGTGAAATAATATACTCTCTCTCGTCGCGAGTTCGAATCCCACCACGAAACGTGGAGACCGGTCCTTCGGATGAGACCGTTTATAAACCGAGTTCCCCTGTCGCAGTAGGCGCTGGAACGAAAAAGATCACTACCTGCTCAATGGCCCCGAGTAAAGAGGTGGTGTCTCCACATGAGTGAAAAATTCTCGAGAGGGACACTAAACAGTACTCTGGAAAGTAATAGGGACCGATTGTTATCAGAATGCCCCTTATTAGCAGACATAATTTCCGTATTCCGAATTCATTCAAATTCATATACAAGAGACACAGCAAAGTTTTTCTGTGGCCTTATAAATTGAGATATCGACAACATACATGTATTATTATATAAATATAGCCCTTTGATGAGGTCAATCCATAGATATATCGACTTCACAGAAAAGCATATCGACCGAGCACGAAGTGCGAGGTCGATATGCTTTTCTGTGAAGTCGATATATCTATGGATTGACCGAATTAAAGGGCTACATTTGTTATATTATTTTTTACATAGATTGACAAAACAAATTATGAAAATAATTGGAAAAGTTTTCTCCCTTTAACAATTAGAGACTAGAGATCAAAATAAATTACACCGTTTAATGTAAATGCGTTTCCTTTATATTGATGGAGTGATTTAGACGATTTACTTATTCAGAATACTTCATTTATTTGATTAAGTTTTGTATCAATATTTGACACACATATCGAATATGTTTTAATTAATATGAAGTAATCCTAATCCAATGCCTTCTTTTGTCTCATCAAATACAGAACATAGAAAAAAAGTTAGTAAAAGTTGAAATAAATATTTTTTTTCTAGAAACATCAAATCATACACTGTATTAGCTTTGATTGAATACAGTACTATTTTGTTTCACGGAAATTATCTCCATTTTAAGAAACCTCAAGTCGATACGCATTTCAGATTCTATAAATAGTAACTCAAGTCTTTATGCTGTTATATACTAAATCATGTGATCAAGTTTGAGCCAATCAGAGAGCTGGGAATAAATGATAAAAATAATATTAATTGATATTCGCAACAGTCATATGTCGACTCGACATACCATGATCATGAAATTGTTCAAATTATTCAATCACAAAATGACGAGAAAAAAAAACTTCAAGAACGAAAGAGCATTTGAACTAATCAATCTGATCTGAACTGTGTATTTCTTTCTTTCTTTTCTTTTATTTTTTTTTGGGGGGGGGGGTGGCATAAAAATCTCCAACATTAGTTGATTCTGAGTTTTCCGTCGAGATTTTACATGAATATACCATATAAACAATAAACCCCTCCCCTAAAAAGAAAAATAATCTGACAAAAATAATTGTAAAAAAAGAAACAAAACATCTCCTGTCTCTTTTTTTAAGGGGGGGTTAATAAAAACGTGATTTTTCTTCTGAAATGCTAAAATTATCGATCATAAAAAGTGAAATTAACAATGTAATTAAATAAAAATCACTTATATAATGTCATTTGTTGTCAGATGTGATTTTTTCTTGTGCAGTTTTTTCAACACAACCATGGAAATGTGAGAACAAAATAATTGACGTTATCCGATAAATCACAGCGTCATGACGAAAAATTTGTATTTTTCCTTTGAAAAAATTCATTAATAATTAGTCTTTGAACAACAACATGTTTTATATCATATGAAAGAGGAGAAAATTTTCTATCAGGATCACTAAACAGCTCAAAATGTCAAAATTTTCACTTAAGGGTGGTTTTCGCTTGACGGTCATCATATCTGAATTTAATCTAACTCTTGTGAGCTTATTTAAGGTAGGTCGCGGGTTTACTGCATAAAAATTCTTACGAGAAAACATATCCTGAAAATTTGATATAATGTTCCTCAGAATTTACAGCGTATTATCAGCAATTTTTATAAAATTTGCCTACATAGTTTTAATGCTATATAACTATAAACGCGGTATTATTATTAGTACATTTTTACGCTTTACTGTTGAAATATATGGAAAAATGACGTTTTTAAGCTAATTTTGTGAAAAAGTTTCTTTTAAAAAGGTTGGATAACTTTTTAAAGACGTAGACGAATTAGTCAGGAATTTCAAAATGTCAAGATGAGGTAAAATCAAAACTATTGATATAAAAAAAATCAATATGTCTTCTCGCTAGATTTTTCGCTAAATAATTTCAAACTTTCCTTTTATATTGCTGAAATGTTGCATTAATGGCGTTATTTATGTATACAACGTCATTTGTTGAAAGAAGTAACGTTTACCTTACGAATATAAATATTTTGACATTTAGAATATGCAAGATCTAAAAAAGGTCATAGACGCGAAATTTAATTTTATTTATCATTTAACTTATCGCGAAAATATATTAGGATGACCAGCAACTTATTTTCACTAGTATTGTGAAATTCATATTCTGATCACAGAGTCAGAATGAACGATATAAACATTCCTCGTGCATGAGAATGAACATGCAGCGACAACACCGCGAGTGATAAAATAAAAGTTCCTGTATTTTTGGGAAATTCATGGTGAAAAGGATTTCAGGCATAACACATAAATTTGATCGCTTTATTAAAAAAAACGGTAAAGAAAACACTTCCAGATACTGGGGAAATTGGCCGGAGGGGGGGGGGGGGGTGTTACTTGCATTTTTCTTTCTATATTAGACGCAAGCTAGTATATGGGCCTACCTCTTAAACATTTGTTAATTTCGAATTCTCTTAATCAAATTTCCATACACAAAATGTAAAATACATATACTTGCATTGAGCTTTTACACTAAGACTAGAGCTTTTGTTTTAAAACTTTTAATTATAGAAAAAAAGATATTTGTAAATTGTTTACAGTGTCATATAGGTCTTACAGTTCAGGCCCAGGGATCCTGAAGCATCTTAAGCATAAGGCATTTTTCTGTTGTACTAAAAATAAATGTTGTGGAAGTCCAACAAGCCAAAATCAAACTGTTTCCCAATATTGTCTAACAAAAGAGTTGTTATTTGCAAAATTAGAGAATTATTCAATAAATAATAAATATTTTACAGAAGATTGGAATTTTGAAGTAAGTCTAAGTTTGTTTCATGATCCCGGGGCCAGGTGTTTGTATAAATTTGAATTTTGAATGCATTTCACAATTTATTAGCTAGTAGAACAAGGCAGCTACATGAGATTTAAATACATAATAACAAAACAATACTTAATAATAATGATGATAAGAAGAAGAAAAAAAGAGGGAAATACATCATGTATTAAATTTAATGCGTTTTTAGTGTTGAGGATTGATTCCATCCTGAAAATTATACTTATATTTTCGCCCCGGCTTTGATTGGAAGTCATGATGCAATACGCATGTTCCCCCGAGTTGCAAATAACATGCGTAAATACAACCCCTCAAGTTTTCCGGTTAAACAATTTTATTTATGAAAACTTTCTTTCTGCATACCATAACTTTCACGCTGACTTATTCTGATTGACTTTTAGCAGTTTAGTGATACATTATAAATTATTCCTTTCATTCGGTATTGTATTTTTCCTAGGGCATTACATATAATCACATCAGAGTTCAGACTGAAATTTAATTATAAAACATGTATGAGGTTTACGTACAATAGCATGCACTTTGTTTTAATCTACTTGATACGTAAAGACTTGAAGTCATTCGCAGAGAATTAAGCGGGAAACAACGCAACGTTGCCTTTGTGACGTAACTGACGTCATAATCAAATGTGCACAAAATAGGCGCTCGAATCGTCGAAATTGTGTACCAAAATTGATGACAAAAGCAAACCTGCGACCTACCTTAACAGAAATATCTGAATCTAACCTGGACCCTTTATGATGACAAATAGGAAGTGATCGATACACCAGATGATCTCTTTATTAAGCTGGGAATTGATGTAATTGAGTTTAAAGCCTTAGGACTGTCAGAAAGCGTACTCTAGGACGAGGAAGGAAGTTCTAGTGATTTGTGTTGTGAAGACGATGATGAGGAAGGAAGTTCCAGTGATTTGTGTTGTGAAACGATGATGAGGAAGGAAGTTCCGGTGATTTGCGTTGTGAACACGATGATACTAATGAAGAAAACTTGCGTGAAAATGCTACTGTACCAAAATCTCAGAAGTCTGATAAACAGATTAAAGTGTGTGTGGGATAAACCGATTAAATGTATGTGGGATAGTCTAAAAAATTAGAACCCTAAAATTTGTGTGGGACAGAACCCCTGATTTCATTGAATATATTTCACTGAAACTAAAATGGATGTTTATGATGATATAAGTATTCCCGATTATGAATTACTGCCACCAATTATTCGTCAAAATTGTAAACATAAATCAGATGGCATTGCAGTTTTTGTCAAAAGTGAATTTTATAGATATGTATGGCTTGCCATATTCACAAAAATGAGCAAAACATAGTTTCACACTGACAGTCGATAAACTAGGTTTATCGGTTGTAAACTATAGTTAACGGACTGTAAACTATAGTTAACGACGTTAATCTATATTTTACATCTGTAAACTATAGTTAACGCGATAATCTATGTTTCACAACCGTAAACTATACTTAACACCGAAAACAATCATTTGCGATTGCAAAACATTGATTATGTGATAAATACAGTTTCAAGATTGTTAACTAGGGTTTACAATTCTTAACTATAGTTAACGATCGTAAATTATAGTATACAGATGTGACTCTATGTTTATTAAAAAAATCTATTGTT
Source organism: Saccostrea cuccullata (assembly GCF_032062105.1). NCBI lineage: Eukaryota > Metazoa > Mollusca > Bivalvia > Ostreida > Ostreidae > Saccostrea > Saccostrea cuccullata. The sequence continues at coordinate 235,675 of NW_026925056.1, forward strand.
AACGTTTTATTACAGACAGATAAACTTAGATTAGCATTCGTAAACTATAGTTAACAACCGTTAAATATAGTTTTACAGATGAAAACTATACTTAACGAATCGTTAACTATAGTTTACGGTTTGTAAACTATAGTTTACAGTCGATAATCCTAGTTTATCAATTGTGAAACTAGATTTAGCTAATTTTTGTGAATTTGGCGTGCCATAGCTATGTTATGGTCGTTGATACATCTAGTCAATGCATTTACTTATTCTCTGTCGAAAATATTATGCAACATATGACACTTTATTTGGGGTTGTACCTATCCCACCATAAAATACTTATAGTTCGGTTGATATGTATGATAAAATTTTAAATAAGTTAATTACTGTTGATAAGAATTACCAAGTATGTCTACTTGGAGTCTTTATATGCGTTTTGTCAGACCCAGTGCCTGAGGCCGTTAAGGGCGACAAAACGCATTTTGCTCGAGAACACAGTCATTAAATTATCATTAATTTTTTTTAATTTTTAACATGCTCACACAGGATTTCTCTTGCAGACTACATTATTGTAAATGGCACTATTCTCAAAAATCTGCTGATTGATGAAGACTCCATGAAAGATATGAACAGTTTAAACTCCCTACTCGAACTCGGTATTTCAATTCAGATGTATTCAAAGGACAAGCGTGTTGATAATTATATATTTCCATTTCTATTTTTTCCCTCTGTGATAACTCTTTAAAAGTAAGCGGAGTTAATTTCTTGATATTTCTGCCGGAATGTAAATTAGGCAGGTCAATAGGTCAGGAGCTAAGGGGGTCTAATATGCATGCAAATCTCGTGCGCATCTGTCTCTGAGTCTGACGCTAAGGAGGCCAAATATGCATGAAAATCTCGTGCGGCTGCCGTTGTGTTTGACGTCAGAGGGCGAGGACCCCTGAAATTGGGATGGGAATCCTCGTATAATTTAAATCTATGTCTGCATTTTTAAAGTCTAAATCTACAATTCTATTTCACAATGAAATGGAAATATATGGAATCACTGTCTAGTAAGTATAGTATGCCAGGGACATCAACAATAGTGGGCAACATGGGATAATTTATGCATAACGGGCTTCGCCCGTTATGCAAATTATCCCATGTTTCCCACTATTGTTGATGCCCTGGCATACTATACTTACTAGACAGTGATTCCTTAAAGAAATAAGCTACTTGAAGTTTGTAAAAGCTTAGATATATACATGTATATTGCAAGTGGTAGAGTCGGTGATGATAGTTTTGTAGGTGCTGTAACCACAAGTAAAGATACTGATATTGATTATGGCATTGTATCTCCATCTTTATTTGATAGTATTTCTACTTTCAAAATTTTTTATTTTGATCCTATGTTGAGCGATATGCATTGTCCTGTTATTGTGCACTCTGATACTGTGTTTATGACAAAAACAGATAATGAATCTTCCTGGAAGTTTAAAGAAAATACTGCAGAAAATCAAGTTATTTTAAAACCCAAGCGAAAAGTTGCAATGCACATGTATTTATTGAAAATTTAAGTGAAGAGAGTATAAATGAAGTGCTTATGAATCTTGAGAATGTTGACATGAATCAGATTGATATTGGTTTTATAAATCAGGTTGTCACTAATTGTAATTCTATAATAAAAAATGCAGCTGAAAAAGCAGATATGTTTATTGTGACTAATAACAATGAGCGGAGGTCTGTAAGATCTAAACTGTGTAAACCCTGTTTCAACAAAGAATGTTATTTGAAACGTAAAGAGTATCACAAATGTAGAAATCTCCCTTGGAGACTGAAAAGAGTTGAGACAGTATTACAAAGTAGTAGAGATTATAAAAAAAAACTTTAAATTAACAGTTTAGAGAGTATCAGAAAAATTTTGTTAATAAACTGAGAAATTTACGTAGTACTGATGCGAAAGCATTGATCGGTCATTATTGAATAAATGTGACAGAAAGGCCAGTAAAAATGTTGAGAAAATTTCTCTTGATGTTTTCTACGATCATTTTAAAAATATGAATGCTTTAGATGATGATTCTGATGATGATGTTAATCAGCTTCCAAATGTAACTAATTTCAATATTGAGTTGAACCAAGCTATTACTGAAACGGAAGTGTTGAATACTATAAAATCACTGAAAAACAAGCATGCGGTGGTGATCTTATTTTGAATGAATTTCTGAAAAATACAATTGCAAAATTAATGCCTGTATTTGTAAAAAAAAATAATAATATGGTTTTCATGACTGGTATTGTGCCTGACGGTCGGTCAGAAGGTTATATTTGCCCAATATACAGAAACAAAGGAGATCCTAATGACGTAGATAATTATAGTGGTATCACCATTCTAAGCTGTTATGGAAAATTGTTCACTTGTATCTTGAATAATAGGTTGTATAAATATTTATAAAACTCTGGTATGCTCTGTGAAGAACAAGCAGGGTTTAGAAAAGGTTACAGCACAACAGATTATATATTTAACCTTAAATGTTTAATTGACTTGTATTTACAGAGGTAGAAAATTATACCGTGTTATTGTTGACTATCGTAAAGCATTTGACACTGTACGAAGAGCTTATTTAATATGGCAAAAAATGTTGAATCATTCTATAGATGGAAACATGTTAAAAATAATACAAAATATATACAGTAATGCACAGTCTTGTGTAAGGCAAGGTAGTCCTTGTTCCAATTTTTTTATTGGTGTACGTCAAGGTGAAAATTTATCACCTGTTTTGCTTGCCATTTTTTTCTTAATGATTTGGTTGAATTTATGTCACATGCCTATAATGGTCTTGTAGATATGAATAAGGCAGCTCACTTGTTAGATACTGAAGAGATAACTGTCTATTTACTTTTGTATATGTTGTTGTTGTATGCTGATGATACAGTTATTTTAGCAGAGTCAGCTGCTGAACTGCAGGCTTCTTTAAATGCAATGTACTTGTACTGTCAAACTTGGAAGATCCAAGTGAATTCTCTTAAAACAAAAGTTGTTTTTTTCTCGAAAATTTTTTTTTTATCGATTTTCCAATGTATTTTTACTTATCACCCAAAATAGCCCCACCCTTGCACTATGGGTCATGATCTGAAAAAAATTAAATCTACACTAATAGAGGATGCTTCCATATAGATATGACCAATCGTGCCTTTGCTTTTCTTTAGAAAAAGATTTTTAAAGATTTTTCCTATCTATTCCTATGTTAAACTTTGAACAAACTTGAATCTACACTACCAGAGTATGCTTCCATAAAACTATGACCAATTATGGCTTTGCTGTTACGGCTTTGCTGTTCTTGAGAAGTAGATTTTTAAAGATTTTTCTTATGTTATGTTATGTTAAAATTTACTACCCCATTATGGCCCCCACCCTACCCCCGGGGGTCATAATTTGCACAAACGTGAATCTACACTACAAGAGGCTGCTTCTACATGAGTTTCATCTTTCCTGGCCCAGTGGTTTAAACTTTAATCTTTGTTATAACTTTGGAACATTTAGCATTAGGGCGTTCAAATTTCATTGATAAATCTCATGTGACACACCCTTCCTCTGGATACGAAAACCTTTGACATTGGCATTTGACCTACTTTTGAAATACTTCATTCTTCATAACTTTTGAAGAGTTGGTGCCATGGCTTTTATATTTTGCATATTTATTTATCACAAGTCTTTTCCTGAACACTATTTTGGCCTTGACCTTGGAATTTGAAACACTTAAGAAGACATATACAATAAATTTTCAACGGTTGGTGCTTGGGCTTTCATACAATCTGATTCAAATCAGATCATTTAATCCGCTCACATAGATCGCTAGACAAGGATCCGAAGAAACCCAATTCAGGGTCATCTCCTAGTGAACTTTCAATTATCCAATCAAACATTCACTTATGAGAATTTAGAGGAGTCTCGAAATTCTGTTACAGAAGTGAAAGCCCCCGATGATATACGAACGGAAAGTTATGACAAGTCTGAGGCCTGTTCAGCTGGGCGAACGCTCACGAGCGCTCGCCAAAATTCCTTATACCTGCAATAGTAATTTTGGCGAGCGCTCGCGAACGTTCGCTCTGTTGAACAGGCCTCAGATGGTTTCGGCAGCCTATCAAGAGAACGACCACAGTCTTTTCTATACAGAAATATAAGAAGACTTGCTTTTGTCATGTTTTTATTTTAGCTCTTTGTTTTTGTACGAAACAATAAAACATTCAAGTACGACCTCTCTTTAGTTAAAATTTTAATGAATATTTTATTTGAAAGGTCACCAGGAGATGACTCTGAATGGTGTTTTTCAGATCCTTGTGTAGCTCGATCTCATGTGAGCAGATCAAAGAATCTGATTTGAATCAGACTGGGATTTCATATAGCTTTATGACATACGCGACTTTAACATTTCAAACGTCATCCTCCCTTACTTATTCAGCAATATTTACATCCACTGAATATTTTCTCCTTTATTTCTTAAGAAAACTCATTGCGTTAATCACTGCATGAACTACATTAGGCATGTCGCCTGTTCAGATTTCTTGATCAGTGGCTGTTCCATCAATGTAACGTATAAAGACGTTCGCATCATTAATATAATAATTAATCTTTTTAATCCTACTTTAAATGATTATTTAAACAGATATAAATATAAACAATGAAATGTCTTTCTTTGTTTGTTATTACTGGAATTAACGGTCGCAGCTATTGCAGAAAAAATTTACATAACCCGCTTACGCGGGTTATGTATTTTTTCTGCAACAGCTGCTTCCGTTAATACCAGTAATAACAAACAAAGAAAGCATTTTATTGTTTAAATATACCTTCATCACCTGCAAATCGGGTTTATATCTCCTATTAGTTGATTCAATACACAGGAACATATTTAACATATGAACAATTTTTAAAACGAGGTAAGTTATTGACAAAGAAGTTGCTGAAAGAAGAATATCAGCATAAATATCTCGTCTAGAGTCATTCTTTCGTAAGTTCTATGGTCGATACAATGACCTTGACCGACGTTTTTCTACTCACTCCTTCATGGCACCTGCTCCCATCTCTGATGTTTTGGAGGTCCGTGTTTGTTCTGCTTCAATTTTGTACTGTTTAATGGATTTTAAGCTTGAATACTGTTCGTGATTTCCGCATGTTTCTTTTACAGGTATATTTGAGGTATTGTACTAAACTTTACTCTTTGCTTTAAAGCAACATTTTTAAAAAATCCTTTTATGAAGAAATCATGTATATAGATATCATTCAGAGACTTTACTCGTGCTTTCTTTTTTTTCAGGCTGGTTTCATTTTGATTTGTACCTTGCAAAATGGAGTTACTGAATTAGCCTATATCCTCTAAATGTATATCATCAAATATAAAACACTGTATGAAAAAAATATAAAGCGAACATAATCAATTGAATAACATGCAGATATTTTTATATTAAGAAACAACAACAAAAACAAAACAAAAACATTTGGCACATGATTATGAGGAAGAATTTAAAAAAACTCATGAAATATATCATAAATATTATAATGACCTAAAGTATGTGTTTTTTAAAAAAAAATGTCACTGAAAGACTGTGGTTGCATAGCACTAAGGTGGTGTTCCAAAACTGAATGTCCAAACTCTCCAGGAATATTCAGAAGTCCAAAACTGAATATCCAAACTCTCAACGAATATTCAGAAGTCCAAAATCAGAAGAAAGGCACAGGAGCCACAAAGCAGTGAGAGCCAGAAGTGACAAGAATCTCTGGTCCATAGAAACTGTCTGCTTCCAATAGAGTAAAACTGTCAGGTGACCAGTCATCTAAGAACAGGGCTGTGTTAACCACAGGTCTGTAGTCCTCTGGGAGTGTCTGCAAGTGATATAATAATTCGTTCAGTTTGATAAAGTCCAGTGAAAATTATAATCTGATGACACAATAATCATTAAAAACAGTTTTGCATATATGCAAGCAGCTTTATATTCAACTAAATATGTGAGCACCATTAGAATACCTTTCTAATAGACATTGGCTCTTGTTTGGACCCAGATTTCATTTGGCTACATTTCTCAGTGACCTTCTGTACAGTGTTATCAGACAATTTTTTTTATACATTTTACTCTTTGTTTTCTGAAATATGCTATGCTCTTTCGCTGTCAAATCGTGCTTTCTGAATTCAAACATTACTGATACTAGCTAAAATAGATACCTTCTGTACCAGTGCAGACTGCTTTGGTGGCACTGAAGGTTTTGATACAACACTTTGTGGTTCCTTTTGTTTGAGGAATGAGTCCACTGTGTCCATTGTTTCTTCATCAGCGTCAGTAATTTGTTGATGAGTAGAGTCAGTTCTGTTGTTTCTTCTACCAGCAGTTGTCATTTGTTTTAGTGTGGAATCAACACTGTCGTTCTTTTCTCTAGTATATGTGGATTCCACCTGACCCTGAAAGTATCCATCACATGCTTGTTTAATTAAAATTCTGAATTCATCTTTATTAAATATAACCATTATTAAGTATTTGCATTGATTTCAGGCCCTCATGAAACCTACCTGTTTTTGCCTGTTCAGGATCCTCATAATTCTGGCCACATATGGAGGATATTCCACTGGGTCTGTCTGAATTTTTGGCGGAACAACAATGCGCTGGACTCTATTCTATTAAATAAACAGGGATATTCAGAAATCCATACAATATTTTTGTAAGAACCAGATAAATTCTAGTCATTTCCAATGAACTTGTTAGCATTCTTATAAATTACCTTGCCACCTTTTTGAGTTACAGAAGTAGAGGCAGATTTTGGACTTGGAGTCTGGTGCAATGTTGCTTCCATTTGTTTCCCAGTGGTCTGCTGCAATGAACTCACAAACATTTTATTTTTACTCCCTTTAGCCCTTGAGCTGTTGGATGTAATATTTGTAGTTGTCTTTTTCTTTGACATTTTGGTCTTGGTCTTTGTGCCTCCATTGGGGCAACAAATGTAGGAACACTCTGTGGGTTCAGACTCCATGATTCCTGATTCAAAAAAATGTTATGTATTCATTTTGTTGAAAATGTGATTGACTTAAACTTAGTAAATACACATAATTAAGAAGTTAGCCAAAACATAGGAAAAAACTTACAGGATGACCAGCAGAAAACCTCTGGGGATAGTCAGCTGATAGTCCAGGTGTAGTCACATTAGGTGTGGGTGTCATAACAGGAGAGTATGCACCATTGTAGGAACAGTTACTTCTGACGCCTTGGACCAGTTGGGTTGGTTGATGAATGGTCTGGTCATACACTGATGTAACTGGAACACTATTGTCAGTAGGAACTTGTAGTCTTGTTCTGTTAAACCATTCATTTGTTGTAGTTGTTGGGAAAAAGCCTTGAACCTCAATATTTCTAGGTAAAGTCTGTTCATAAAAACAACAAAGTAAACTATAATTCTTATTTCAACATTTAGTATTCTAATTTTTAAATAAGGTACTGTGTATTTAATTTAGAAGTAAGTGATCTTGGACATTGACTTCAGAATGAATGTGGATTTTCTTTCAGTCTAAAGGAGAAGTGATCTGTAATTTCATTGCAAAAGGGTCAAAAAGAACTAAAATTGTAACTTTTTTTTACTTTGTAGGATATTCCTTGAGTCAGAGATAATTGTTTTCAGTACACATTTTAAGAATTTTTCCTATAATTTCAAGATATGTATAGAGAAAAATGCAGGTTCTCTTGTTTATACAATTCCTTAACATGGAATACAAGTACTCACAAGTTCATTTGCAGAGATTGGTTGTTGTAACTCTGCCTGTGTCAAAGTCGGGTTAAGGAAATGAACAGCAAGAGCATTTTGAGCTGAGGGATGAATGTGTCCCTGGCAGTTTGTGGCTATTTGTTGTACACTGTATTCTGTTTGTCTTTGCAGTATGGTCTCCTGAGTTTGCTGCTGGATGGACACCCATGGTAGTAGGGTCTGTCCAGATCTCAGCTCATTCAATGTCAATTCTGGTTTCACATTTGCAGGTTCAGTCTACAGAAGAAAAAAATCTCATCTCTCTATTACTGATTCTTCAAAATAAAAAGTTTTTTATCAATATGCATCTTCCTACCTCCCCCAATTGCTTTTAGGGCGGCATGCTATTGGAAATGAAATGAACATTTTTTTTAATTTAGCTTTGAAAAAATAGATGGACAGATTAATTGATGGACAAGTCATTTCTATACAATTCATTTGATTGGCATTCAATTAACTTAAAAAAGTTCATTAAGAGAAGTTAAACACACATTGCTTTACATACCTGTAGTTGTACCCTTGTCCTGGGTAGAGAAGGATACACAGTACAGCTGGTGACATTACGGTTCACTGGCTCAGTGCTGGTGACTGAGCGACCATTAGGAAGAACAGTGGTGTTTATAAATTGTTGCATTTGTTCATTGTTCAGCAGAGGTCTTGCAACCTAGAAGGAATGCAGATATTTATGTATACATGAATATGTACTTTTAATCTTATCAATAATTTTCTTCATTACTGTAATGTAGCCATATATAAATTAAGGCTATAAAAATGATGAAGATTTGATTTAGTTAGTAGTTGGAAATCAGGATTATTACAATAGATCCATTTGAAGTGATCATTTTTCATATTACCAATCAGTTAAAAAGTTGATAATAACATATCAATGTTATAGAAAAAAAAGAATATGCCATTACATAACTTACTCCATTTGTCACTACCCTGCCAGTTGTACGAGTGGTTCCTGTGTTGTGAAACACTGCTTGATTGGTAGCTTGAATGTAACGCTTTCTTGGTGGCTCAACCTGTTATATAAAATATTATGCTTATATGCATGTATAACAAAAGAGTGGGGGTCCACATTAAATGCACAAGTGTAATTAAGGAAAGACAATATTTTGCTTATAATTATATAGAATAATTGAAAAGAAATAGATTGGATCGAAAGGCTTCAGCAAAAAAGATATATGAAGGCTTCAGCAAAAAAGATATATGAAGAATTTAGAGAAGAAAAAGAGGGAAATGAATTTCATATTTTGAACTTACTTTTCCACATCAATATTATATATAACAAAACTGAGACCTCCACATCTCTCCCGGAAGTGGTGGGCGTGGTCAAGATGTCCACTCCCAGCCTCCCGTAAATACGTGAGGCAACTTCCGGGTCTGGATACTGAACATCCACTCTCTTCTGAAATGATTAAGAAAAAGTGTTTGAAAAATTCTGCTACCCCATGTTTGAAGTAAACCCATGTTTAGATATATTTAAACCGTTTACGCTTTACAAAAAAGTTTGGAACTTATCAATATTGAGCTATTTCTGAGTACTTCGCACTGTCTAAAAATAAATAATAAAAATACTATTTTTTTCGACAGACAGCATTATTTACATTAAACGTCTTTTAAGGTGACTGGGTAGTTGTGGTCATTTTCCATTTTAGCCTATATTTATCTCCTTTAGGTCAAGCGTTCTATATACATGTACAAAAATAATCAAATTTTAAAACCAAAATTTCGAATTTCTTTCGAACCCCCCATACACATATCCTTCTTTGACCTATACTGCAACGTTGAAAGTTGGGGGGGGGGGTTAAGCTATGCGCCAATATTAAGTCTATCTTTCAGAAAAATTGGTTTATGTCTAATTATCTTTGCACAAAAATTGTGTGTGGGGAGGGGGGTGGGAGGGGGGACTCAGACGCCTATGTAAATTAAGCTTAATCTAATGGTTTATTTGCCCCTACCACCCCCTCGGTTGCCGTGAAAAAACATCTGTCTATAATAGTACAGTCAGTAAATCATATAATTCACATTTCCGAATTCTCAAAAAAGTTCTTTTTATAATCCTTCAAAATATTTGGATATTGTAAACGCTTGAAACGAATTTATATTTTTTCATATCTCTGCAAACACCAGAAACGTTAATTAAAAGCATTAGGCGTTTTGTTTAAAATAAAAATCTTATAAGGCGCTATTCTTTTTCAGTGTGCGGTGAGAATGCAGTCCTGTAGCCCTGTTGCTTATGCTGTGTGGCAAAGGGGTACAACTGAAGTTCTTAAACAGATATATTTCCAACATACACAATTCATTTCATCATACACTACATGAAATTACTCTTATTTCAACAATTGACTAATATTTCAACAAAAATGTGCCTTCAAATGATCTTTTTCATATGTATTAAATGTAAAAAAAAATGATAAATAATGCTTGGACATAAACTTGAGATCAGAGAAGAAAAGAATATGCCTCAATCATGTGGCTTTTAAGAGAGAAAATTTGGGAATAATTTACATACACCTACCTCAAAATACCATTTGGATCCAAGTTGACACTTTACATATGAAACACCATCATGAAAGTTGAAAAAAGAAATTAAAAAGAAATATAACTAGATACGATCTCGTTGCGAGCAACGAGAGGTCTTCCGTCCGATTCAGATAAAAAAAACTTGTAAAATCGAACAAAAAAGTGATTCAAACTTTTGATCACAAGAAGGAGTGAATCCAGGTCGCCAACGTGAATGCGCCTTTTGTTTCTCTTTTCTCCCCAACGCGCGAACCATTTAGCTATTGGGAATACTGCTTTAAGCGTAAATATTCGCACTTTTTCTTTGTACTGATCTATTAAAGAGGTGCAATAGCTTCAATGAAATTAATTAAATAAAACATTCTTATCACCTTTATTTTATTTCGGCGTTAGGAAAGTATATTTAACACATTGTACACATTACATATCGTATCTAGCCCAGTAACACTAAAGCAGTGAAACGTAAATTAAGTTTTTTAAGATTGACACTGAATTGCAACGTACTACTACGTGAGAGTCCAAGTAGCTTTTTGCATTTCATGTATCCTTATGTCAGAATGGTTTAATCAAACGCTCAGCTGCCTCCATAAGCCCCTACTCGCGAAATGTCGGAGTTGACAGAGACAGCCGCCATCTTGGGCCCGCTTCAGATTTTCAAATATTAATATCTAGAGTTCAGATTAACCAATATTAAAACAACTTATATAGTAAGCATCAATAGAAATGTCTCTATTAATATTCCAAAAATAAATGAAAAATATTGAAAAACAAAGAAAGTTGAAAATTTGGACTTTTTGAATTGGCTTCCGGTAGCGACAGGAAGTACTGACGACGAACGAAAAGTTGTGTCCTGGAAAGTATTGATCATCATCTATAAACTCTGAAAGTTTCACATTGATATCTTTTACCGTTTTTGAGTTTAATCGTGGACAAAAAGTCATTTTAAAATCAGGAAAATGGTCCAAAACTTGGCACCAGAGAGGAATTTCCAAAAACTGTCTTGGAACTTTCAAGAGTAACTTACAACACATCTTTCCTGAAAATTTCATGTAATTCTATCCAGTAGTTGTCGAGAAATCGTGTCAGAAAAATAATAATAATAATAATAATAAGAAACAGAGCAATAACTATAAGGTCTTCCGTGAAGACGGAAGACCTTAATTATCAAAAAAAAAAATTGTCAGTTTACCTGTAATTTGCCCTACAATTGATAAAGATAATTTTGCATGGCTTTTTCTTTAAATTAGACATCAAAAGCAATATTTAAATAATTTCAATTTGACATGTTATATTTACATACATGCAGTACTACTCGTCCATCACTGTAGAGCTCAGGATCTGTTGCTGAAGAAATGGACAGTCAGTGACTGAAAACTTGATACTGTAAACCAACTTTTATTTGTGTGTGAGAAATTTTCGCAAGGTTCCTCATCGGGAATATTTCCCGCCGCAAACTGGTACTTAAAGTCTCTGTGTTTATTACCATCAGATTCAAAAAGGCTTGATCATGAAAATTACTAGTAGCAACTAGTTAACTCCCTGATAAATCGTAAAATAAGGTCGTCACAAATAAAAGTTGGTTTACAGTATACATGTATTAAATTGCAGCCTCTTGACCCCATGATTACTAAAGGTCATTTGAGGATTTTTTCATATATATTGGTTGGACAACCAAAGTGTAAATCTTAAAGTGACCTTGACCTTTACATCTATTTTTTTCCCTCTACATTGTAAGCAATGACAGTTCTAAAGGGGATTGGAAAAAACACAATAGTGCCTTGTCGAGTTATCTCAAGTTCGAATCTCACCGTGGGACTTGGAAATGAGTTGTTCTAATTTTGAAGTATAACCAGAGATTCTGCATCTCATTCAGCGTTGCAAACCACAGCCAAAATGTACGATTCTGTCCCATTCTGGCCATGGTTATATGAGTAGAGAATATTTCGTAGCTCATTAAATTACTGACCAATATGCAAGTATAGCATACTCGGAAAATGAAATTTGACACGACCTTTCAATACCCAATCACAGTTTATGAATTTATGCATTAGCAACCACGGGTAGAAGAGAGCTACAGCTGTATAAGCGGACTCCGAACCATGCATGGCTTGAGATAATGGGTTGCACTGTTTATCTACCAGTGTGTTACTTGATGACCTGCCAGTCAGACATGCACCGTCATTAAAATATGCTGTTCCAATTATGGCCTTCTTTACTTTAAATTATTATATTTATGCACCCGGATCAATAGATTGTTTTTGTCCTCTCTGTCTGTCTCTTTGACTGTCTGCTGTCAACTTTAACCTTCACCATAACATTTGAACCATGAAAGATAGAGACTTTATATTTGGTACATACTCCACTAATTAAGTTCTTTCAAATGACTTCAAGGTCAATGACCTTGTTACCTTGACTTGTGACCTATATGTTAAAAATAGCTTTTTCGAACTTAAACCATAACCTTTGAACCATAGGGGATAGAGACTTAATATTTGGTATGCATTCTCTACTAATTAAGCTTTTTCAAATGACAACAAGGTCAATGAGCTTGTGACCTTGACCTATATGCTATTAATAGCTTTTTCAAACTTTGCCGTCACCGGGTGCATAGTGTTTCACAAACATTTCTTGTTTCAAGACTATTTTTCTACAATTGTGGGATCATATGCAAGAAGTTTGAATCACAAAATAATCTTTTTGTTCAATGCAGGTGTGTTCAACATGCTAGTTAACCATCTTAATCATCATCGAATATAACTGAAAGTAGATGTTTAACAGGGACGTAAGATATATACCACTAGACATTCTAATTATGTCACAGATAGAAACCTGCCCCCTGTACTTCTATTGTCATCTTGTATATAGAGTCCCCATCAATTTTAAGGGAATCACCCCTGTGTAACACTTACTTTATTATTGTTCAGAAACCTTATTTTTTGAGGCTCCCAAGATCAACACCTTAAATCAACTATCTAACAGACCTTATCTATAAAGTTCAGCAATTGAAAATGCTTCTTTTTGACCCTGAAGCCTTCCCACTAGGCTATGTTATCAACTTGCTCATATCTGGTAACATTATATACTAGGACACCCTCCCTTAAGGTGTATTGAACAGTTTAAGAGCAAAATATACCTTGCGATAGGCATTTTAACAAAATATACTCACCGTCAATAGAAACGCAACACCCTAATTTAAGGGGTGAAAATTATGTACGGGATATAACTATGTACCAAAAAAGTTAGGGCATCTTTTACTTTGCCAAATCAGTTATTTAACGGTTGAATGATTTTCATTCCATTACCGGAAGTTGATTTTTAGCCCCCTTAACAGAAATCAAAAATTAGCATTTTTAATCAAATTATTGACAATATTTTGGGTTTTCAAGGTTTTGTACTTGTTAATCATAAGTCTTGTACTAAAAGTCCGGAAAAATATCCTTCTTTCTTTTCCGGATGTGATGCCTGTAATTCCTCAAAGTAACTGAAAGCACGCATTTTCATTGCTTATGTTGGAAATTCTCAAAATAAAGAAAAGGGAGAGTTCCAGATGCAAATATACACTACATAACGACTTTTCGGGCCCATGTGTTTCAAAAGCATGAATGACAGTTCCTTAACCGGAAGTCCAAGGGTTACTACACTACGCCAATTTAGAGAAAATTCGAGGTCAGTATCTGAAAAACAGGCATTTAAAATGCACAAGCATATTTATTTCGCGCAGGTTAAGACATTGATAAACCTACTGCATGATAGAATTTGGGCTGTGTTTGTTGTACTTGGCGGACTGGGACGTTTTAATTGAATGGTCGGAAGGGGGGATGTTTTAAAAGTTATGTGTTACTTTCTAAGGTCTAAAGATAACATTTAAAGTTTAAATGAAGTATCATTGTTTTGTAAATTTACTTTTTTCATTTCTGTATTCATTTTTAATATCATCTTTAAACCTTATAAAGTAACACATAACTCTAAAACATCCCCCCTTCCGACCATTCAATTAAAACGTCCTAGTCCGCCAGGTACAACAAACACAGCGCGAATTCTACCATACAGTAGGTTTATCAATGTCTTAACCTGAGCGAAATAAATATGCTTGTGCATTTTTAAATGCCTGTTTTTCAGATACTGACCTCGAATTTTTTCTAACTTGGCGTAGTGTAGTAACCCTTGGACTTCCGGTCAAGGAACTGTCATTCATGCTTTTGAAACACATGGTCCCGAAAAGTCGTTATGCAGTGTATATTTGCATCTGTATCTCTCGCTTTTCTTTATTTTGAGAATTTCCAACATTAGCAATGAAAATGCGTGCTTTCAGTTACTTTGAGGAAATACAGGCATCACATCCGGAAAAGAAAGAAGGATATTTTTCCGGACTTTTAGTACAAGACTTATGATTAACAAGTACAAAACCTTGAAAACCCAAAATATTGTCAATAATTTGATTAAAAATGCTAATTTTTGATTTCTGTTAAGGGGGCTAAAAATCAACTTCCGGTAATGGAATGAAAATCATTCAACCGTTAAATAACTGATTTGGCAAAGTATAGCATACTCGGAAAATGAAATTTGACACGACCTTTCAATACCCAATCACAGTTTATGAATTTATGCATTAGCAACCACGGGTAGAAGAGAGCTACAGCTGTATAAGCGGACTCCGAACCATGCATGGCTTGAGATAATGGGTTGCACTGTTTATCTACCAGTGTGTTACTTGATGACCTGCCAGTCAGACATGCACCGTCATTAAAATATGCTGTTCCAATTATGGCCAGCCTTCTTTACTTTAAATTATTATATTTATGCACCCGGATCAATAGATTGTTTTTGTCCTCTCTGTCTGTCTCTTTGACTGTCTGCTGTCAACTTTAACCTTCACCATAACATTTGAACCATGAAAGATAGAGACTTTATATTTGGTACATACTCCACTAATTAAGTTCTTTCAAATGACTTCAAGGTCAATGACCTTGTTACCTTGACTTGTGACCTATATG